>NC_057804.1:535125595-535138286 GCF_018294505.1 Triticum aestivum | reverse complement strand
TGCCGAGGCACGGTAGTGGCGGGCCCCACCTGATGGCCCGTCCCGTCGCGCGCGTGGGCAGGCAGACTGCCCTCTCCACGTGGCGCCGTGCGATAGGACAGCCCTGATGGCTGCGGGGAAGCGTATCAGGCACGCCGCCTGGTTTCCCGCCACGACTTTTGAGCTGCGGCTCTTCGCTAAACATCCGAATCTCGACAGTCGGCCCCAGGGAAGACGGCAGCCGAGTTCCAGAGTCCGCTCCTGGAAGGTTGAAATTGTTGAAGTCCCACAATGCAGCGTCCGCAGGGCTTCACCAGCTTCGGGGACTACTGTAGGAGTATTGGGCCACGGGTAGGCTAACCCGAGTCCCAGGACCTTTCAAGACATCGGGGTAGGCCGCGCCCCTCAAGTCGAGTCCCAGGAGCGACTCCAAGACAAGCCGAGTCCCAGACGACGACTCCGAGACAAGCCGACTCCGAGCTGGCGACCTCCAGAGAGGCCGACTATGGAGAGTCGGCTCATGACTCCTCCCTCATCCCGAAGTACGATGTGGGGTACGGTCACGGCGTGGCCGTTCCCCCTGCTTACGAAGGGCCGGCATGGCTACAGTGAGCCGTATCGCTGGAAGATCTCCGGCGAGGCGCGACACTGTTGCCATGCCTGCCCTGACCTCAGCCACAGTGCGCCACGCACTGTGCCCACGATGCCGGCCTGTACGGCCCGAAGACGGCGGGGCCGCCTATCAGTGGGTGGGCGGAAGGCGGCCTGGGCGCCCCAAAGACAGATCTGTGGGAGTCGGCCTCCTTGGAGTCGGCCGACTCCTCCCCAGGGCCCCACGAGCCATTAACCAGATAGGATGGGGAATGGCGACAGTGATCGCCCGATAGATGGCGGCACTGTTGTCACAACCCAATGACCGAGCCTGCGTCATCAGGAGTGCCGCTACAGTATCAAGCCTGTCCGCAGGACCCGCCAGTCGGCGGGCCCTAGAAGCCGGCGGGGAAGACGGCGGCCTGAGAGACAGACGGCTGGGACCCGCGCCGAGCCGGATTACTATTGTACCCCCGGGGGGTAGGCCTATATAAACCCCCCGAGGCACCCATGCAAAGGGTTCGGACCTAGATAGAGATAGACCAGATAGCACAGGGAGGAGAGAGCTAGCCTTGCCCTCTCCTACCTCCCGAAACAGCTCCAGGAGCACCATTGTAGCCACTTTGCCTTAGTGATCATGCGGAGACCCCGCAGAGCAGCAGTAGGGGTGTTATCTCCTAGGAGAGCCCTGAAGCTGGGTAAGTTCCGCCGGCGTGCATGTCTTCGCCTCATCCCGCTTCCAGGCACCGGCGACGTTCTACTCGCTCCCACCATGATAAGCCATCCTTTGGCATATGTCGTACCCAACCCCCGACATTCGGTGAGAAAATCACGTTCCTGAAGGTTTCATTCCGTTTGGACTCTGTTTGATATTCGGTTTCTTCAAAATACTGAAAAAGGCAAAAAACATCAATTCTGGGCTGGGCCTCCGGTTAATAGGTTAGTCCCAAAAATAATATAAAAGTGGAAAATAAAGCCCAATATAGTCCAAAACAGTAGACAAAGTAGCATGGAGTAATCAAAAATTATAGATACGTTGGAGACGTATCAGCAGCCCGCGCTCGGCACGGGCTCGGCGAGCGCCAGACATGGATGCGACGGACGGTGAAACGCAAGACGGCGGAAGACGTGATTCCGGTGCACCCCTACCTGGCGCGCCAAATGTCGGATTACGGGTTCCGTCAGACCCTTGAGGTTCGAACTCTGGGGTGCGCGCGGAGATTGCTCCCCTACCAACTCACGTCTCGCCAACTCGCTAAGGATCTAAGCAAGCAAAGAAGAACAGCACAAGAGACACGAGGTTTATACTGGTTCAGGACACCATGGTGGTGTAATACCCTACTCCAGTGTGTGTGTGCTGGATTGCCTCTGGGGCTGATGATGAACAATACAAGGGGAAGAACAGCCTCGCGAGGGATATTCTTGGCAGAGGTGATGCCTCTTGGGAAGGATTGGATCCGGATCCCTTGGCTCAAGATGAGATGATCCTCCTACTATGATGGCTAGCCCTATTTATAGAGCGAGACCCTGGTCCTCTTCCCAAATATTGAGCGGGAAGGGCACCAACAATTGGCCATTTTGAAGGGGAACATCTAGTACACTTATCCTGACTAAAGTTGGTCCTCGCCTGCCAAAGTCTCTGACCATGACGCCGTCTTGGGCTCCAAGGTGACCTCCATCCTGCCGTTCTACTGGTCTTGGTCTTGTTGCACCGAAATGGTAGCCTTTGCCTAATGCCTTGGCCTGTGCTTGCTCCCTTTGCACCAAAGGGGAAACAAAGACACTGCGCAGGTCGGCGCCCTCCTGGCTTCGATCGTCATGGCTTGCGTCACGGGTACCTCACGAGGTACCCCCGCCTTGATCTCTCCGCCTCCTCGCGAGCCTTCCTGACGAGGCTGCGACCTGAGGAAGCTGTCCGTCGTCCGCCCCACGAGGCTTTGCCCCTCGCGAAGGTCTTGAGCTTGTGTTGATGAAGATGGGCCGTACTGGGCCATTCCTTGAGCCGCGCTGCAGGCCGCAGGCAGGCAAGTCTGGGTACCCCCGTTCACAGACCGCCGACAGGTGCAGTACAACATCCCCGATGTTCATCCCACCGCCGTGATCAGTGCGTTCCACCAGAATGTGCGCAACCGCAAGATGCGCAAAGAGCTGGCGATGAACAAGGTCAAGGATGTGTCCGAACTTTATGTCCTGGCCGATCGATGCGCTCGCACTGAAGAGGGGAGGAAGTACCCCGGCGAAGATGCCGGTGCGGAAACCGACTCCACTGGCGATACCGCCACCCCAACGAAGAAGGGCCGGTGCGATAACAGGAAATGCAAGGGCAAGGCTGTGCTTGCCGTCGAGGGATCCGATGACACCGGCGCCACAAAGAAGACCAAGGCAAGCGACCCCGGCAAGGAGGTTGCCGGGTGTTCGCTTGCCGGGCCTTGGCGGCCGCCGACAAGCTAGGAGGCTCCGACAAGCAGTATTGCAAGATCCACCGCACCAAGGGCCATGACCTCCAACACTGCCGGCAAGTAGAGATACTCGCTGAGAAGTAGAAGGCCGAGTATGAGCGGTGGGACAAGGAGAAGGGCCAAGATGGTGCTGAGGGGTCCAGCAAGAAACATGGCGGCCAAGGAGGCCGCCGTGGCAAAGATAGTCAGCAGGAGAGGCCCGCCCGGGGCCGCGACAAGAAGCAAGAAGACGATGATCACGACGGGGATGATGAGTCCGGCGATCACAAGTTCCAGAAAGCCACAGAGGCCATGTGCATCGATGGTGGCGCCTCGCTGCATACATCTCACCGCCAGCTCAAGCAGTGGGCGCGTGAGCACTACAAAAAAATACACTTCCGTGATGATACGTGTTTGTCACAGTAGGTCGCGTTTTTTTTCATGCATGTACATCCATGACAAATTTATGACAGAATCAAGATAGTCATACATGTGTTGTCGTGGAAGTGTTCCATGACATTACCAAAATTATCATCACGGAAGTGTCCACTTCCATGATGATAAATCGCGCGTCACAGAAGTGCTTTCATCAAGAGTGACCGACACGTGGCATCCACCGTAACGGAATGCCGTTAAGCTATCGGGTCGGGTTTTGGATCTGATAACCCATTAACAACCCCGACCAATGGGGATTTTCCACGTGTAAAATCATCATTGGCTGGAGGAAACACGTGTCGGCTCACCGTTGGGACAGATGTCATCCGCTCATTGGACCGAAGGCGCCTGTGATACGGTGAAACGTGGCACGGCCCAATAGAGGCCCATTCATGTGAAAAGGCCGGCCCGTTTGACTTGGTCAAAAGGTGGCGGGCCGGCCCACGGAAAGCCTATTAACATCCTGTTCGCATATAGCCCATTTACAACCCGCTAACCAAGGGCCCGTTACACCCTATCCCAATTAGGCCCAGTAGCGTCATCTGGGCCGTCCAATATGATTCAGCCTGTTTTAACTTTCGGCCCATGTGTGGCCCATGACTTCTTTCGGCCCATATGAGGATCTTTGTAACTCTTGGCCCATTAACGGCCCGTGGTGAAACTGGCCCGTAATGAACAACGTATCACTTTATACCCATTAATGGCCCGTTATTGCATTGGGCCGTTTCCAGCCCAAGTTATCTTTCGGCCTTCTCAGGGCCCATTGATTCTTGGGATCACTTGCAGCATTCGGTTACATACGGCCCATTACTGGCATTTTCTGCTTGTGGGCCAAATTCAGCCTGTTGTTACAGTCGGCCCATTTGTAGACTGTTAATACGTTGGGCCGTTTTCATGTAAAAAAACCCGTTGGCTGTTTTCATAGAGTTATCAAATACGACCTATTAATGGCCCGTTATGGTCCACGAATAGTACGGCCCATGATTGGCGAAATGATGATACGCCCCGTAGAAGGCCCATGGATCCTACGGCCCGTATGAGGCCCATGGAAAGTACGACCCGTAGAAGGCCCATGGATCGTACGACCCATAAAAGGCCCATGGACCCTACGGCCCGTAGAAGGCCCATTGATCCCTAAGGCCCATATAGAAGAAGGCCGATGGATCCTACGACCCATATAGAAGGCCAATGGTCCTACGGCCAAACGAAGGCCCATGGATCATACGGCCTGCAGGAGGCCCATCAGTCCGTGTGTTGCCATGATTATTTTGGCCTAGTTACCAAAAATAGGCTATTGTGGCCACTAGAAAAACACAGAAAAAGAACTACAGTGACTACAAGCAAACAACTAAACAAGACAATAAGGAAATAAATAAGCAAGCAATTAAGGCTAGCCTATTACCGCTATTACACATATTACATCCATTGGGCATCAAAGTTCGCCACCAGTGCAAATATAGGGAACAAAGCAGCATATTACATACACTCGCCGTCAAAATTGGCCACCAGTGCAAATAAACGCGGCAGCAAAACAAGAGCATAACTGAAACAACTTCAGAAGAGCTCAAGAAAAGTTATCCTGGGTATCCACCATGCTGGCAAATAAATGTTATCCTGTTTGGCGCTAAAATCCTCCAATGCTTGCTGTTGCACCAGAAAGTATGCATCTGAATGCTCCAGGGACTTCCGCAGTCCTTCCGCTTCTTGTCGCAGCACAACTGATCGATGTCTTTCAGCTTGTAGTTGAGACTCAAGAAACCGAACTAATTCAGACAGTGAGTTTGAATAGCTTGTGCAAGCGGTAGTGGCCAGTAACTCGAACACTAAACCAAGACAGGACTTTGGGGTTGTCTCGCTATCTTCAAGATAGTCTTCCTTAGCTATTTTATGAGCTTTGTTGGAGACCAACAAGGATGTGTCACTATCCTGAACCTTATCTGCATTACTTCCTTTACCATTGCTTAATAAGGCACTCTTCCCCAATATTCTATCAGCATTCTAAAAGAAGAAACAAGCAGACACATAATAAGTTTAGCATGTACTAGTATATGAAACTCATTTGGGTGAACCAGTTGATTAGTAAGTTGGACAGGGTTAAACTACCAAGTCTTCTATTGCCAAGTACTAGTACATAATAAAAGCATCAAACAAACATATATCTATGTCCTATGGTCACTGCATTGTCTTGCCAAATCAAAATAGAGACACGGTTCAAATCATATCAGTTCAAGACAAAGGAGGAGTGAAAGAACACAAAGCGTGGGAAACTACACGGCACAACAAGATGTCAGATGGGTACCACGGGTCTACATGTACAACAACACTATTAGCTCTGTTGTGATGCTAGTAATGTGCATGATATGAAAGTCAATTGTATACACAATTGAAATTGAAATCAAAAGAGCTATTGATAAGAGCAAACCTGTTAAAGAAACATGCGTGAACATACCTGCTGTGCCATTGGAGTTTCGATTGGATCCTTCAATTTAAAAAAGGCGCGCCTAAGCGGGCGCTTAAGCGCGCCTAGGCTCTAGGCCTTGGCAAAACGCATTGCGCATAACTACGCTTAATCTGTGCATAACTGCACATAAGCATGCGATTTGATTAGTAAAGTGCAAGGCGGTGGCAAAACGCACAATTAACGCCTAGCGCTTTTTTGAACTATGATAGCAATGGAATCTGAAATTAGAACAGTTGTTCTTCAGGTTTAGGCACTTGTTCTACATGAACAGAGTACAATAAGACGCGAGAATATAATACTTAAAAATAGAAAATGAGCTCATAGACCTTACCACATTCTTGGTTCGGGACTAGTACAGAACAAGGCGTTCCCAGTCATCGTCCAGTAAATGTGTCTCAGGAGAACGTAAGGGAATTTGATGAGTTTCTTTGCCGGTGAAGTACGTTTTCTTTAGGTAATTCCGCTACTGCCACCAAGCATTCTTGAAGATAGCAGAGGTATTAGCACAGGTTACCTCATCCTGATTTTCCAAATCGGTCCTTCTCTATAGAGAAAAATGGGAAAATTTGTTGTATTATAACCATCATGGAGGTAGGATGTATGGGACGAAGCAAAGTAATTGCCATGAATAACATTACTTACACATAACTCCTGGACAAACACCTGCAACTGGCATTTTCCTTCATCTTCAGTATAATATTTCCAAGATGGGAAGATACGCACATACGATTTAACAACATCAAATGTGATAGATGCTAAACTATGACTGGCTGGTTGTGCTTCCTCCACAGGAATAGGCGTACTAACTGGTGGAGTTGGGGTTCGCCGTGATAGTACTAGCCCTTTGGGCACTGGAGCTGCCTTACTAACTGCTCTTGTTTGGGAGCTCTGTGGTGGAGATGGTGCTGTGTCAACAGGAACTGGGTTACTATCGGCTGGGGTTGGGGTTAGATTGGGTGAAGCTGGTTCTCTGTCCATCGCAGTAGGGGTACAATCCGCGAGAGTTTGGGTTATGTGTGGTAGGGATGGTTCTTGTGCATGTACAACCGGGGTGCTATCTCCACCAAGAGGTAGCACTGTTTTATTTGAAGACCATGTTTTTATTCCGCTAGATACTGGCATCACCCACTCCAATTCAAATGGCTGATAAACAGGAAACATAGTTGAATGTACATACATTGTATGAGAGACAAATGCAATAGATAGTGTGGAAAAAAGAGGGCATGAAATAGTTGACATGTATATTGTTTAACTAAAACGGATAGCATGACATAATTTCACATATATGATGTCTATCTAAACTGGATAGCATAGAATAACATAATTCAAAGATATGATGAATAACTAAACAGGATCACATGACATAATTCACCTACATGTTATCTAAGTAATCAGGATCGCATCATTTAATTCACATATGTGATTTATATGCTAAACAGAGGGCATTCGATATGATGTTTGAACTAAGAACATGGTGTTGAATATTGTGTATATGATGTCTAAACTATGCAATGCAAGACATGTATGCATGATATGAGCAGTATAATCGTGCCAAGTTAGAGCATACACCTCAGTAGGGGAATAGGACTGGTCATCTGTCTCTAAATCCATCTCTGAGGAGCTATCGGGACCCAACAAGAGATCTTCTTCGATAGGTAGCACTATCTGCTCTGAAGGCCTTGTTTTCACTCTAGATTTTCCATCTCCCACCCAAATGGCTGATTCACAGGAAGAGTAGTTTAATGTACAAACATTGTCGACAAATGGAAATGTAATGAAGAAAAGGATAGGCAAGATATCATTCAAATATATGATGCCTGATTAAACAGGATGGCATTGCACATTTCACATATATTATGGCTGGCTAAAAGACATGAGACTGCATAATTCCCATATATGATATAGAAACTAAATAGGTGGCATTACAGAACATGTCTAAACTAAGCAGATGACTTATATGATGTCAAAAGTAGGCACTGCAAGGCAACATATGCATGATATGACTAACATCATCATGCCAAGGTAGAGCAAACACCTTGGGGGGTAAATAGGAGTGGTCAGCGGCGTCTGAATCCGCCCTAGAACAGATATCTTCCTCTGGATTACAATCTGGAGAGGGGTGGGGAGGGTTTGCCATTGAACCCACCATGGAGCAATGTCTGCATGACATTGTATTGCCGCACAAAACTCTTATCTTTTTCTCTACATGTTCAGCATGACTGTGTACAATATCTGACATGCATACGAAAAAATATGGTGAGATTATGTAAGGAGAGCATGCAGAAATTTAGAGTGATGGTAACAACGAGTGGATGGATCCAAAAATAATGATAGCAGGCTGATGATTGCTTTAAATTAATAAAAAGATAGATGATGATTGCTTTACTATTTGTTTCCCACCCAAGATGAACAACATAGGCATACCCTAGGTGAACCAGATATTAGACAGACATACTATTCGTTGCTGCCTCGATATGTGCCCCACAACTAATTTAGAACTCAAGTTTGAACATTAATTTGGACCTGAGTTGGGAGTCCAAGAGCTGAACAGGATGATAAAGTAGCAGGTAAGTTTAAGCAATGCATAACATAAGCAGAAACAAAAGAGTGCGACCTCTCTTGTGGACCCGTGTACTCCTCAGGTTCATCTGCTGAGTTGATGATGGTGATGCCGTTGGGGTGGGTGCCGGCGGCAGGGAAGGAGATCTGAGGCAGCAAAAGACGGCCAGGAGTCGTGATGTCTGGTTTGGTGGATGCTTCTGTCGATGGAGTAGCTCAGGTGAGGTGGACGACGTCGCGGCAGGAGCAGGACAGACCACACAAAGTTCCCTTCGACATGTACCTATAACTGAAGTAATTCTGTAAGGGCTCATTTGGCTTGCATGATTCTTAAAACGCAGGGATAGGAAAAACACCAGAATAGGATAGGAAAATGCACATTGTAAACAGAGCATTTGTAAACACATGATTTCTGTCAACGTGGGTGTTTGGTTTACAGGAATTGGAAGAGCAGAGGAATGCAAATATAAACATGGCCAAAATAAAGAGAAACCATATGAAAGCGTGTACAGTTAGAATGTTATTCTGGCACTAATGCACTTGGTCTTGTTTTCATGCATAGGATTTTGAAAAGTAGGTCTAGGTGGATGTTTTTCTTCATTCCTTTCAACAAAATGCATGAATAATTGAATAGTAGAGTGCCATTGGAAAATTCCCTATTGCTATGTTTTTCTGTTGAACCAAAATAGCCCTAATGGATCGACGTGAATGTATAGTAATAACTGATGCAACAAGTGTACAACCTCTTTGCCGTAGCCGTGTCGACCTCAGCATCATTGGGTTGGTCGCTGAAGCAGTTGAGGCAGAGGTGGCTGTCGGAGGTGTGGAGGAAGATCTGAGGAATCTATAGACGGCGTCCAAAACACTACTCTGTTGTGATGGATCGTTCTGTCGTTGGAGCAGCTCCGGTGTGCTGTAAGACGTCAAGGCTGAAGCAGCACAAGACCGACATCGTCAATCTCAAGTGGGATTCTAATAGCATCTCCAATAGATGATGTAAAATGGATGTAAAATTAACATCACCAAAAACCACCTAACTACAACAGATGAGGTAAAAACTGTTGACTCTGAACTTAACTGTCCAAACTGAAATTTACTCTGGAATCTGAATGCTACTGTCGAAACTGAACGCAATGGTAGCAGAGAGGCACTTGACATGTAGTTTAGGGAGGGCTTGCAGTTCATCTTCAACCTGCACCCCCCTGAGCCGCCAGCCACCACCGGCCGAACCGCCAGCCCCAGCGCCGCCTCGCCGCCCCGAAACAACTCGCCACCGCCGCCCCGGCCAGCCCTCTAGGCCCCCCGGCCCCCACCTTGAACCCTAAGATAGATAGTGGGGTACCTCTCCGGAGCAGCAGCAGCAGCTGTGCGAGCGAGCGATCGAGCGAGAGCCGGAGCAGCAGTAGCAGTGCGAGCGAGCGAGCGAGAGCCGGAGCGGCAGCAACAGATCCGTATGGTATGGCCGCCGCCGCCGAAGGGGCCTCGCACTGGGCGAGAGCCGCTGTGGAGATGTCGCCCGCGGCGCCGGCTTCAAGGTAGCCGCACCATGGGGGTGCGGGATGGAGCACCGTCAGCACCGGGAGGTCGAGTTAAGGAGAAGGTGTGATGCGATGAGTGTACAACCTCTTTGCAGGCGCCTAGTAGGACTCGGCTTCGTCCTAGGAGTCGGTGAGGATGCTGCGGTTCCGGTGGAGCAGGTTAAGGCGGCGCTGTGGGGATGGAGCAGCCGCGATAGACGAGGCGATCATCGGAGCAGCTCCTTGGAGGTGGAGGACGGGGCGGCTGAACCGGCTGGACGGCGAGATGGACGACGGATCCTCATCCGAGGAGGTGGATGAGGGACGTCAAGCTGTTGCAGTGGACGACGTCGTCGGGGAAGAGGCTCCGGCTGGGCAGCGGTGATGTGGCGGACGAAGGAGGGTGGGGTTTCGCGGCTGGAGCGGAGAGGTTATGGCGGCCTGGTATTTCGAATGGCGAAAAGGGGGCGATGGGAGGGGGTGAAGCATGACTTAGGGACGCGCTTGTCCAAAATGTAGGGTGTGTTACAAAAGTACCCCCACCGATTTGAACTAGCGGCCCTTTCGGCTCAGGGTTAGAAGGGGGATTTCACGTGTCGGGAGTTGGCAGCTGGAGGGAGTTTTCGCGCACATTGTAATTTCAGGATAGCAAGGCACGGGTTGTGAAGGCGCCAGTTTTGGGAGCACGATATCTGAATTTTTGGGATATAACAAGACACGAGTTGAATTTTAGGGACAATCCTAACGTGTAGTAATATTGTACTTGTACGTACCAAATCAATTCACACTTCCCTCAACCAAAAAGAAAACAAAAAAATAAAACTATTCACACCACACAAAGAGAGAGTCTTGCCCCGTTTTACTATACAAATGCTATTCAAAGCTACTCCCTCCTTCCATCTATATAGGGCCTAATGCATTTTTCGATGCTAACTTTGTCCAAATATTACAACAATGATATATGACATGCAACTTACACAAAGCACACCGTTAACTTCGTCTGTGAAAGGTTCTTTCTATGATATAATTTTCACATTGTGCATGTCATGTACTATTAATCTTGTCAATAGTCAAAGGCGGTCTTAAAAATCTCATTACGCCCTATATAGATGTAAGGAGGGAGTACGAATCCATGTTATGTCCGATTAATTTTTTTCGCTTGCTGTATAATGCATGTAACCTACTCATACCAACATTTTAGTGCATTCCAAATGTCTATACTACCGCTGCAATTCGAACTAAATTTGAATTCATTTCTCTATTTCAATAAGAATCTACAATCATGATTGTTGCCAACTTCAACCATCATAGTTTCCTTGCTATCCGCCAGATATAAATCGGACGGCCTATAATGCAGGATGGCAGGCACACCATCATCAACAACTCCGTTTTTTACAAGAGTAGAGATAAAATATGTTAAATGTAGTATAACATGTTCATAAACACACCATGTGTATCATCGTTATATATAGTCACACATGCGTCGGTTGAAAACACTATGATAAATTCTTCAAATATCCGAATTCTCTTTTTATAATGAAGTATATATGATCTCTGTTCGTCTTTTACACCCACACAACCCTCTTATCTTTTTAGCTAGCGCTAACTTTCTCTTGTGCATGCACACGCCCGCATCCCTCTCACCCTCCCTCAGCATTCTCTAGCTCCATCGCGCAAATTCGTCTTTTCACTTTAGGTCGTTCACCCATGGTGTGTGTAGGCCCCCCAGCTCCTTCTTTACGGCACACATAGATCGATATGCCTCTCTAGCCAGGTGTGCCTAGCACAAACACAAGCTTCCCCTCTTCTCTTGTCACCGTCCATGCCTCACTCCCACCACTCTTTTCATCGTTCTCATACTCGCACACTCCTCCCCGCTCGATATAGTATGCCTCTCGTACCACCTCCTACATGCATCCCTCTATCTCTATCCTTCTCCTCGTGCCTCGTTTGCTTCTAACACACACATGCATGTATACCGATTGATCTCCCAACATATACCTGGATCGACTTTAACTACCCCCCCATCGATTGACGTACCTCACAAGTTATGTCTCTCCTTTCTATAACAAAGGGCGATTGATCTTCCTATGTAGTTATGTCTGCTTACCACAGCCACATCGTCCCCCCTCATCATTCGTGCATGCCTCTGACCCGTCTCTCACACGTACGTGCACAGACAGCAAGTAGCCATCTCCTCCCTTATTGATATTGCGGGCGTGCCCTCCATTTGTCTAGCAAGCCTATCCCACCATTTGTTAGAAGCAACTCCACTACCACCCCTCCAACACTCTAGCTCTGTCTTTCTCCCAACCTTATTCCTCTCCTGCACATATGCATGGATGCCGATCGATCTCCCTTAATACATGAGGCAGATCGATCTCCTTAATACATGAGGTAGGTCTATCTCCTCCTCCACACATATACCAGCCATTGTACCTCTATAGTTAATTGGGCCTCCCTCTTCCCCCCCACACACCGATAGTCGAGCGCTGCAGGTAGGTATCCATGCCACAGAGACAAATTGCACATGTCCCCTCTCACGTTCTAGTAGGCCAGCCACTCTATATCTTTGACGTGGGCACACACAAATTCGATGACACTCTTTATCGATCGCGCGCGCGCACACACACATCATCCCTCTTTTCGATTCTATGGACACCTCAAGCCGGTGATACCTCCACTCTCTTCTTGTGGATCGCCACCTCTAT
>NC_057804.1:535095292-535125321 GCF_018294505.1 Triticum aestivum | reverse complement strand
GGTTTGTATCTCTCTCACACAACCCCACGTAGGTGGTGTACATATACAAGAAGAGAATAGGTGCACCGTGCACGTACTCACGCTTCGTGCCCAGCCACACCCGCGCGGGTACACGGTGGAGCTCATTTCTTTACGAAATGGCAGCCCACGTGCTAATTTGAACGATTGTAGCGGTTGTTTACCTAGGGAGGTCGTTTACCACGCCTGCACGAAAGAAAGTTTGACTTGACGCGTTGCCGCGTTATTTTTAAATAAAGTTATAGTGCTCAATGGCATGTACACAGAATATAAAACGATTTTTATGGAGAAAAAGGTAGTCCGCTCACTATATACAATAGAGCCTTGCGTGCCTGGTTTGTCGCTCTTCAGAGTATCTCACACAAGGCTGCGGTGGCCTCTCTCTCTCACCGTTGGTCACTGGTCCGGCCGCATCCCGTCCGCCACGGGAAAGGGAGTGCGGTGGCCTCTCTCTCTCTTCCACCGTTGGTCACTAATGTGGCCGCATCTCGTCTGCCGGGGGAAAGGGAGTGCGGTGGCCTCTCTCTTTCTCACCGTTGGTCACTGATCCGGCCGCATCCCGTCCGCTGGGGGAAAGGGAGGAAGTGCATCGTTTCTCCGTTCGACGGCGCCAAGGCAGCACGTCCCGATCTGCGGTACACGTCGTTCTCTCTGACCAAGCTCCGGCGCGGCAGGGCCCATGCCACCTGCTCGCAGATTCTACCCGCCGCTGCTCACCTAGTTACATCCCAACGACCTCCAGGTATCCCCTCCGGCCTTGCTCCACTGCCCATCTTCCCACGTTGCTGCATGTGGATCTTCCATAGTTCTTTGCCCAAAACGTAGCTCGTCCAGCGTAATTTCCATATTGCATTCTCGTCCTCACACCGTTTTAGACAAACACAACCATGTTGTTATCTTCCCTTAGGGCAAGGAATATGCTTCTTTTTTGTCGTCGCATGTGTCATCAACTGTTATTGGCCAGTAATTCTTTCCTTTCTACCTCTTTTTTGCAAACAGGGCTATCCATTTCACCTCGTTGCTATTGCGACCTTTTGGTGAACTGCACAAATCACTTTTTTCTTAAGAGTGTTTTGTGCAGTTGTACTAAAATGTCACACGGGCAACGTCTCTACATTTCAGTGCGACTGCACAAAGGGAGATTGGTTTTGCTCTATCCTCCTCATCCAACTCCGAGCCTAATCTTCTCCAACTAGTTAGTCTTAAGAGAGACTGCAAAGGTGACCGACTTCTATTTGTGTGTTTATTGTTTCATCAGCAGTCCTCTATTATCATAATCACACTTAGTATCTTTGGAACAGGGACGCTCAGCTCTATTTTAGTGTAACTGCACAAAATGATCGGAATGTTGCATGCTGCAGACAGCTACTTTTATTCCCAACATGCCTTGTTGATTTAGACAGAGCTGGGGGGACGTTGCTGCCAATGAAAGCATGGATCAATTTTAATTTAACACCTTCTCACAACTCTGTTTTCAGTTGTGATGTAATTATTAGCTCTGATCTGCTAATAATTGACATGCATTAGCAAGGGAGTTAGTTTTTTTATTGTTTCCGAAAGAGCATCGATGGCAAGACACACGAAAGAAAAGCTGAGGGCTCACACCATTGTACAATTTCATGTCGCTAGAAAATTATTTGTATAGTACGTCAATTATGTAAACAAATGATGGAAGCTTGATAGCATTGCTAGAAGCCTCTTCATCATCCAGATCCATGTGCCATGCACAAAATTATACTCCTTCATTCCTAAATATTTGTCTTTTTACAAATTTCAAACGGGCATATTTTAGAGTGTAGATTCACTCATTTTGCTTCGTATGTGTACTCCCTCTGTTCGTAAATATTCTATTCGTCTTTCTAGAGATTTCAACAAGTGACTACATACGAAGCAAAATAAGTGAATCTACACTCTAAAATATGTCTATATACATCCGTATGTGCCAGTCCAATTGAAATCTCTAAAAAGACAAATATTTGAGTAGTCACTCGTTGAAATCTCTAGAAAGAAAAATACTCCGGAGTATATTTAAGAACCTAGGAGCTAGTGCACAACCACATGGGAGACTCAGCCCGGTCGTTGCGCCGCATTAATAGTGAGTAATGAGCAGTCAAATCATAAGCCCCATCTTTCCCACTGTAAGTTGCTCTGAAGAAGCAACCATCAATACACTCTTCTTTGAATCCGCTCATACTACTCCATTCGTCACTGTTTATACAGCGAGCTTCAGAAAAAAGAAAACGAATCTATGGGACCAAGGCGACTAGCGATCGGCCTGAAAAATAGCATTGGTAGTTAGGCTGGTTGTAATGGGGAGTATCATATACTAGTATCATGCATATGATACTAGTGTATGATACTACCTTCCTAATGAATATCATATATTAGTATCATGTTGTACTCTATTTATTGCCATGCATGACACAAAGTAGCATAGCATTTAATATGATACAGTATCATGATATGATACTACACCCTCTTTTTCTTCATTTAATGCTATGACACATCATCAAAATTGCCTAGTTGGCATGCATGATACTAGCTATGATACTATCATTACGACCAGCCTTATAGCACGACGTCTATTACTAGAGGAATAATGCGTACACACATGCATGCAATGCTTCCACCCTGGGTACACACATGCATGCACGTACTCCACTCCGTAGTAGTACAGAGTACATGGAGAGAAAATTGTGGACTTGATTACGGTTACGATGCCCAAATTAATTGAGCATTAAACCAAACGCATCTAAGGTCTCTCTGGTGCTGGAAATGCATTGAGAGAAATGCATCATAATGAAGCACGCCCGGTAAACTGTGACAGAGGGAGGAGTAGTATGAAGGTGCAAAACCAAGTACGCGTATGGCCAGTCGGTCAACCACCTCCTCTTGGCATATCACTGACATGTGGGACAAGAGTGTGAGCAAACCGATCTCAATTGACGGCAAAGAGCCAACCGCCATTACTTGAGAGAGACGAGGAGCTAGAACACATAGACGGGCTCGCACGGAGGCCAAGATATATTTGAGCATGGTTGGTTGATCGATATCATTCATTACATGTTGGGCTGCCGTTTTTCGCCCTTCTCCAGAATAAACATGTACTTTATCAAAGATAAAAAAATAATTCTAGTAGTAGTACTACTCGTACTACTGTGCTTGGCTCTTCGCCTCTTCGTGAAGACGAACAATGATGGTACTCCGCATGTTGGGCACTATAGTGCATGCCTCTAACAATCTGACACCGAATGGACTGATGCATGTCCACCGAGGGTAGGTTGCATTAGTCAAAAGGCGTAAGCGAGCTTCACCTTATCCTGCAAGCTTCTCCTTGTTCTGCGAGTTGACGGGACACACCGAATGGATTGATGCATGTCCACCGAGGGTAGGTTGCATTAGTCAAAAGGTGTAAGCGAGCTTCACCTTGTCGTGCAAGCTACAGTGAGGCCCTTGTCAAGGACACCCGTAGGGCCACCATCAGGCCCACGCCAATTCCAACCTCTACCACCGTTCGCATGCAGCTGTCGACCCAACCAGTTGGGCAGGCACCTGCGTGGCGGCAAGCGGATCTTCATGGAGACCCACCGCTGCGCCACCTCAGCTACCTGCCTGCCTACATGGCGCCACGGGCACCGCTGGCCAGGGCGAGTGTTGACGCGAAAGGGATCGGCGATGGACAAGACTGGTCTCTCCCCCACCCCCGATAAAGCAGGGACACCTAAGCACGACACATTAAATGCGCCTTGTCATGTAATGTGAGGGATAAACTCGTATCACTGTGCCCTTTCCACCTCCTGTGTGCCACTGTGGCAACCCTTTTTTCCTATAAAAGGAGGCCCAAGGCGACCAGGAGGGGGATTCGGCTTTTTGGAGCTCCTCATGCCCCATTGCTAGCTGAAGAACATAGATAAACAAATCATCAAGGTAGGAGTAGGGTTTTACGCATCCTCTTGGCCCGAACCTGGAAAAAGAACCCATGTGCTATCTGTTTGATCCGCCCTTCTCACAACCCCGCGCCCCGCAACTGTAGTAGGGATTCTCGTGATCCCATAGGTGTTGTCCTCGCACCGACATCTTTGGCGCGCCAGGCAGGGGGTCGTAGTTCTAAGAATCGGCTCTAGCAGTTAGTTCGACGCTTCTTCATCGTCATGGCACCCAAGAAGAAGATGATGGTGGCGGTTGGCCCGTCGGGAGCCGGACATTCCGTCCCGATGCGGGCGAGAAGCGGACCGGTCGCGGAAAGGACCCGGGGCGCCGTTCGCGAACACCAACACCGTCCTAGCAGCCGAAGTTTGGGAGGCGGCGATGTTCGTGCGCCTGGTAACGGGCCGCACGCCGCCAAATCCAAAGACGGAGCCAGGCCCTCTGCGGGTGGCGCGGGGCCTTCCAGGATCGCTGCCACCCCGCCCGGAGGCGACGCGAGGGCTTCCAAGACTCCCACGCTGACACCGATGGTGCGCTCCTCTCAAGCGGCGTGCGACAAACGGCGTAATCACGCCGAGGACCCCGGCATCGCCGCGGAAAGAGCCCCGAGCGCCGTTCCCGGGATTTAGAAGACCTGCCCGCCCGCCGAGGTGCTGGTGAAGATGGCGTGCGACTGCGGGGTCATGATGGAACTCCTTCTGACATGGTCAGAAGTCGAAGCGCGTCGCGATCCGTGCAGGTTTCGCTGCCACCAATGCGAGCAGAAGCCCTGGCGCGCGCGCAGTTGCTCCTTGATTTCCCTCCCACTGCGGGGAAACTCGACGAATGGAGAGCCACTGTTCGAAGCCTTGTTGCGATGGCCAACAAAGACGAACCGAGTCCGGTGGAGCCCCCGGGTCGACGCTTCGACGGAGTCCCACGCACCAGTGGCAGGAGAGCCGGCGGTGCCGCGACCACGGTGCACTCGCCTCCTCCACGCCCGTCGTGACGTCACGGGCGACGATATCTCCGTAGCATCGTCCGACCCGCGGGCCCACTATGACCAGCGCCAAGTTCTTCGGGAACGAGAACATGAAGACGCTCGAACCACTATCGAGCGCCAGGACGGAGCGCGCCACCAATCAGACAGGCGAGCAGGGCCTGCTGTGAGCCACCCAGCACCGGGGAGCCCTGGAGGCCTACCTTACAAGGTAGGCTGTCCAGCTTTTACCCGTGAGCTGCGGCAGTTCCAGTGGCCCACTCACCGCACCTTCAAACCCGACGTGGGCGAAAAGTACAGTGGCAAGACCCATCCGTCTGAGTTCCTCAGCGTCTACACCATCGCGATGCAAGCTGCCGGAGCCCGCGACGGTAAGGTGCTTGCGAATTACTTTCCGTTGGCTCTTAAACCCAACGCCATGTCATGGTTGATGCACTTGCCGATAGACTCTATTTCCTCCTGGTCGGATTTGTGCCATGAGTTCGTGGGCGCCTTTACTGGAGGCCACCAAGCCCATGGCCAAGCAAGCAACCTGCACGTCATTCCCCAGAAGGGAGGCGAGAGTCTCCGCAAGTATATTTAGAGGTTCAGCCGGGTACAGTACAATATCCCTGATGTTCACCCTGCCGCCATCATCAGCATGTTCCACCAGAACGTGCGTAACCGCAAGATGCGCGAAGAGCTGGCAATGAACAAGGTGAGAGATGTAGCAGAACTCTATGTTCTTGCTGACAAATGTGCCCGAGCCGAAGAGGGAAGGAAGTACCCCGACGAAGATGCCAGCGTGGAAACCGACTCCTCAGATGAGGATACTGCCGCCCCGACGAAGAAAGGTCGGCGCCGTAACAGGAAGCGCAAAGGAAAAGCTGTGCTTGCCATTGAGGGATCCGAAGACACCGGCTCCACCAAGAAAACCAAGGCAGATGACCACGGCAAGGAGGTTGCCGGATGTGTCGCCTGCCACGCCTTGGCGGCTGCCGAGAAGCCGGGAAACTTCGACAAGCGATACTCCAAGATCCATCGCACCAAGGGCCATGCTCTCCTGGACTGCCGACAGGTTGAGCTCCTCGCTGAGAAGCAGAGGGCTGAGTATGAGCGGCGGGACAAGGAGAAGGGCCTAGACGGTGTTGAGGGGTCCAGCAAGAAGCGTGATGGCCAGGCGGGCCGTCGCGGCAAGGATAAGCAATAGGAGAGGCCCGCCCAGGGTCGTGACAGAAAGCCAGAAGATGACGATCATGAAGAGGACGACGAGTCCGGCGACCAAGAGTTTCAGAAAGCTATAGAGGCCATGTGCATCGATGGTGGCGCCTCGCTGCACACTTCTCACCGCCGGCTCAAACAGTGGGCATGAGAGATTACAGCGGCAGAGCCATCGTTTGATGCCCAAAGGCCGCTGAAGTGGTCCAGCACACCTATCATTTTCGACACCGAGGACCACCCTGATCGCACTACTGCGGTCAGGTGCTTGCCATTGTTGGTTTCACCAACAATACGTAACCTCAAGGTGACGAAGATGCTAGTCGATGGCGGGGCCGGTCTGAACTTGATCTCGCCTGCCGTGATCGAGAAACTGCAGATTCCTGATGGAGACCTCAAAGAGACGGACACGTTTCAGGGGGTCAATTCGGGAAGAAGCCAACCAAAGGGAAAGGTCACGTTGCCTGTGACTTTTGGAAGCGACCTGAACTTCAGGATGGAGAGGATTGTGTTCGATGTTGCCAAGATCCCCTTGCCCTACAACGGGATCCTTGGCCGCCCAGCGCTGGCCAAGTTCATGGCGGCGTCACACTACGCCTACAACACCCTGAAGATGACAGGACCTATGACGATCATCACCATCCCCTTCGACAGGAAAGATGCGCTGGTTTGCGCTGACCAACTATACCAGCAAGCAGTTACAACAGCTGCCGCCGCTAGGGCACTTGCTCCTGCCGCTGGGACCTCGGGAGGGAAGAAGAAGAAGAAGACCGGTGAGACCTCGGACACCCACTCCGGCAAGCGCACCTCTTCGGAGTGTAGCGCTGCCGTCGAGGACATGCCAGAGAGCTCCACCGGCGGGAACAAGAAGCCCAGGGCCATATCACCGAGAACCAAGAAGGTCTCTGTCAATGAGGACGGCACAGGGGGAGCTTTGACCATAAGCTCCACCCTTGACGACAAATAGGAAGACGCGCTCGTCACCTTCCTGTGGGCGAATGTCGATGTGTTTGCATGGCAAGCTTCCGACATCCCCGGTGTTCCCAGGGAGGTGATTGAGCACCACCTTGCTGTCTGCCCTCACGTGCGGCCCGTCAAGCAGAAGGCCAGAAAGCAAGCTTTGGAACGACAAGAGTTCATTACTGAAGAGATCCAGAAACTGGAAGCAGCGGGGTTGGTAATAGGAGTGCTCCATCCAACGTGGTTGGCCAATCCGGTCGTGGCGCGCAAGGTAAATGGGAAGTGGAGACTGTGTATTGATTACACAGATATCAATAAGGCTTGCCCTAAAGACCCCTTCCCGTTGCCGCGCATCGACCAGATTGTTGACTCCACGACTGGGTGTGATCTGCTGTCATTCCTCAACGCCTACTCCAGCTACCACCAGATCTTCATGACAAGAGAAAACGACATTCATCACCCCATGTGGTACGTATTATTTCATGCGGATGCCTTTCGGGTTGAAGAGTGCTGGTTCGATGTTTGCAAGGGCGGTCCAGATTGGTTTTGAACCCCAACTCCATAGAAATATGGAAGCTTATATGGATGACATAGTGGTCAAAACCAAGGACATGGCAACCCTCATACCAGATTTGCAAGAAACATTTGCAAACCTGCGCAAGATCAATCTCAAACTGAACGCTGAGAAGTGCGTCTTTGGTGTCCCGTCCAGCAAGCTTCTCGGGTTCTTGGTGTCACAATGTGGGATAGAGGCCAATCCGGACAAAATCAAAGCTATAGAGCAGATTGAGGCACCCAAGCGAATCAAGGATGTGCGTCGGCTTGCTGGTTGCGTCGCCGCCATGGGCAGGTTCATTTCCAAGTCTGTCGAGCGCGCCCTTCCCTTTTTCAAGATCCTGAAGAAGGCGGGCCCGATGGAGTGGACGCCAGAAGCCGAAGCAGCATTGCAAGGTTTCAAGAAGTACCTCTCCTCCGCGCCAATACTAGTTGCGCCTAGGCCGCAGGAACAGTTGCTGCTATACCTGGCGGCAACAGACCAGGTGGTCAGCGCCGCACTAGTGGCGCAGAGAGAGGTTGACGACAAGGTTATGGCAGCGGCAGAGCCCGACACCACCAATGTAGAGACGACACGGCCAGTTGACGTGCCGCCGAGGAAGAAAATGATGCAGCACCCGGTCTACTTTGTTAGTTCCCTCCTGCAGGGGGCTAGATCAAGGTACTCCAGCATGCAGAAACTGCTCTTCGTCCTTCTTATGGCCTCAAGGAAGCTGCGTCACTAATTCTAGGCACACGAAATCACTGTCGTCACTCGCTTCCCTCTGCAGCGGATATTGCATAATCCGGATGCAATGGGAAGAATTGTGGAATGGGCACTGGAGCTGTCCAGCTTTGGCCTCAAGTTTGAAAGTACCTCGACAATTCAGAGTCGAGTCCTAGCAGAGTTCATTGCAGAATGGACCACAACGCCTGACAAAGAAGCCCAAGAGACTGCTCTCCCCGGCAAGGAAGCAAGTTGTGATTGGATCATGTACTTTGATGGAGCTTTCTCCTTACAAGACGCCGGGGCTGGCGTACTGCTTGTCGCGCCCACTAGAGAGCACCTCAAGTATGTGATCCAGATGCACTTCCCCAGGGAGGTGTCAACCAACAATACAGCAGAGTACGAAGGGCTGCTTGCCGGTCTTAGGATCGCGGCGGACCTCGGAATCAAGAAACTCATCGTCAGGGGGGACTCGCAGCTTATCGTCAAGAAAGTCAACAAGGATTACCAGAGCTCGTTGATGAAGGCCTATGTCGATGAAGTGAGAAAGCTGGAAGAGCATTTCGACGGTATACAGGCTGAACACGTTCCGCGAGCGAAGAACGATATCGCCGATTACCTGTCCAAACGCGCTGCCCTCAAGCTACCTGTGGAACCAGGTACCTTTGTGCTTCAGCTAACTCAGCCATCCGTTGATCCATCAACAGAGCAGAATAAGAGGAGGAAATCAGCGCTCGACAAGTACTTTCCCGCCGAGCTCCCTAGAGCCGCCAGCAAGGATGTTGCCGAGGATACTGAGCCCGCCACGGGACGACTGGCTCCGGTGGAGCGTCGAGCTCTTGCCGCCGAGACAGCCGCTGCTATAGCGGGGGAAATGCCTTTAGCCCTAGCCGTCGGGCCCCAAGCTCCAGCATGGGCACAACATACCGTCTGATTCCTCCAAACAGGGGAACTTCCTGAGGAGCAGGAAGAAGCGGAGAAAGTAGCCCGTCGCTCTACCATGTACCAGTTCGTCGATGACGTCATGTACAGAAAGAGGCCAAACGGTATGAAATTGAAGTGTATCCCTCGAGAGGAAGGACTGGAGCTGTTGGCGGAGATACACGGAGGCATATGTGGATCCCACATTGGGTCAAGGGCCCTTGCCGGCAAGGCATTCCGGCAAGGCTTCTTCTGGCCCACCGCCCTCCAGGATGCGATGACACTAGTCACCAGGTGTGAAGCGTGTCAGTTCCATTCAAAGAAACTCCATCAGCCAGCCCAAGCCCTTCAAACCATTCCTCTCTCCTGGCCCTTCTCGGTCTGGGGGCTCGACATACCGGGCCCTTTCCCCCGCGCTGTCGGGGGCTTTGAGTACTTGTACGTTGCGATCGACAAGTTCACAAAGTGGACAGAGGTGGAGGCAGTGAGGAAGGTCATAGCTCAGTCAGCCGTCAAGTTCTTCAAGGGACTAGTGTGCCATTTTGGCGTACCTAATAGGGTTATCACCGACAATGGCACCCAGTTCACAAGCCGCACCTTCATGCAATATACCCAAGACCTCGGCAGCAAAGTCTGTTTTGCTTCCCTTGCTCACCCGCGAAGCAATGGTCAAGCTGAGAGGGCAAATGCTGAAGTACTGCGAGGCTTGAGGACCAAGACCTTTGACAGGCTGCACAAGAGTGGAAGGCACTGGATTGATGAGTTACCGACGGTTCTTTGGTCGATCAGGACGATGCCAAATCGAGCCACCGACCAGACACCTTTTGCCCTGGTATACGGGGCGGAAGCAGTTCTCCCCACTGAACTCATATACGGGTCACCTCGAGTGCTCGCTTATGATGAGCTTGAGCAAGAGCAACTGCGGCAAGATGACTAAGTGCTCCTTGAGGAAGATCGTCTTCGGGTGGCTATTAGAGCAGCACGCTACCAGCAAGCCTTGCGCCGCTACCATAGCCGCAAGGTTCATGCCCAAAGCCTTGAGGAAGGCGACCTTGTCCTTTGGCGCATTTAATCAGCCAAGAATTCCAACAAGTTGACGCCAAAGTGGGAATGCCCTTATCGGGTAATACGAGTCACCAGGCCCGACGCAGTCCGCCTGGAGACCGAAGATGCTGTTCCGGTGAGTAACTCCTGGAACATTGAGCATCTTCGCACGTTTTACCCATGAGGCGCGGCTTGCCGGGCCCCCCCGGCAAACCACCTTTTGTACAAGCATTGCCGATGATGCATGTAACCCTTTGTACAAAGCTAGGCGCAGACCCTGAGCATAAATAAATGAAGCACTGTTGCCCTAAGCTATAGCATGCATGCTTGGTCAAGTCTCGTCCTTGGTTAGGGTTGATAGTGCTTGAGCGGCGACTAACCCCTAGCTTAGAGGTCGAGTGTGCGTCCCTTTGTTGTTCTTTTGTCTTCTTTGGTTCGCAGGACTGACAGATATCCTTGCCGGATCACTTGAGGACGAAAAGGAAAAGAGGGACAGACCGACATCTAGACCCCGGCAAGCCAGTATTGCCGGGGGCTGCAAGTACAAAGATTCACCCACGGCAAACCAGAGTTGCCGGGGGCTACAACTTTAGATAAGTTCTTCATCCCTTATCATGCATTCCCTCATGGACTGAGGTATGTGAAACCTCGTTTTTTCCAAAGCTACCGTGCTCCCCTAAAAACTCTAGGCCCTAGGGCTCGCTCCTGGGGCCAGGTTTAGTCATAGCCGCGGCGGCAAAAGGATGAAACGAGGAGCCTGAACCCACCTCATCCCTGCCTCCGCCGAAAGCGTGAGAAGGGTCGAGCGAAGTGGGAAGACGGCAGGGCCTGTTGCCGGTCAAAAAATGTTTATCTTGAGGATATCAAGGATTTATTCCTTGTCGTGGGTTCTACCCGCAAAGAAATGACCCGACAAGCATCCCTTTTTCATTAAAAACGTTCCACTCAGTTACAGCCCATAGGGAATGAAAAACATGAATGGTGGGATTACAAGTTTTAAATTCAGCTAAAGCCTAAAGGCATACAAACTAAAAAGAGATAAGGTGCCCGTAACCCCTTTCTTGTCCCTCTCCTTAGGAGGTAGGTCAAGGAGGCGAAAAGGGAAAAAGGGAGCACCTAGGCGAGCTACGGGTGGCAGGAGGCACCAAGAGAACATCTCGGTGACCGTCCGAAGGCTGGATGGTGATGGCGGCACCGGAAGCAGAGCTCGAAGACGAGGCGGCAGGACGTCAGCACGTGTCGAAGGCGTCTATGCCCGCGTACTCCGATTTGACGGCCTTGCCGCCCACCCTCTTCCTCTTCCGCAGCCTCCCAACGCCAGCCGCCCAAGGAGACGACCCCGAGAAGTTCTGGAAGCCCGCGACATGGATGATGGGATCGCCAGTGCCGCACAGAGCGGCGCCCGACACCTAGTCGGACCTGTCATCCTACCACCCGCTACCCTCGTCATCGCTGCCGCTGTCCTCCTCGTCACTCCCGCCCGAGGAGGAGTGTTCGCTATCAGAAGAGCTCTCCACGTAGCACCTTGACCGAGTCCCGAAGTACCCAAAGACCTTGACGGAGAGGAGGCCGCCCTCCATCAGCTTGAAATGGAGGGTGAGCCTCGCCGTCAAGCGCTGGATATGAGCAAACGTCTTCCACCCTCGGCCAAGATACATCATGTGAGGGGCTGGGAAGTCGACGCGAGCTCGCGTACCACTGATCCAACAACCCCTCATGTGCAACCGCAAGGACTCTGGCGGATCCAGCTCCATCTCGCTCGCGAATGGAGTCAGGAGACGAAGACGACGGCGAGGCGACCGACGCAGTCTGACGAAGAACTCGCAAGGGTCATCCCCAACATGGCCCTCCATGGGGGGAGGAACTACTAGCGAAGGCGAGATCAGCGCACCGCCCCATTCTCCTCTTCCCTGAGCACCTTGGCCTCGCCCACGGCCTCGGCTGTGGCCTCGCCCCCTCACCCTTCCCCTCGCGGCTGGCTCTGCCACCACGGGTAAAGGGGAAGGGAGGGCGTGTTGTCGAGCGGTGACCCTCGCCGCCACCGTTGAAGAACCAGGATTCCCTCTCTCCATGGCGGATGGAGGGAGTGGGAGGGAGCAGAAGCTGAAGGAAAGAGAAGATGGAAGAGTGTGGGACGCCATCTCCTCCCCCCCGCTCTTTACAAAGAGCCGGGATGGGGGCTCGGCCACCCCACTCAGCCAATCAAGACGCGGAAGGCGTAGGGAAATGGGATGAACTCGCTGCCCCGGCCCGCGACGGCCCGGTTCCCCGCCTCCACCATTCACCACCCTGAGCGCGTGAGAACCACGTGGTAGGCATGCGGGACCGAGGCGACAGGTGAGGTGACCTCTCCCCACCCCGTGATCATGGGGGGTGGACGCCTTGAAGACCACACCCCGGCCCCGTTTAGTAAATGGGCCGAGCCTTCACGCCTCCCTCCGTTTATGGGGAAGGCGCGAACCGCGGCCTTTCACATTAACTGCAATGTGACGCAGGCGCACAAAGCTCAGCCCCACACATGCGCGTCTCCCCATGCCGAGCCACGCGCAGGAGGCATGAGAAGCGCAGCGCACGAAGAAACTTACCGCGGTAAAAACTACCCCGCCTGCCCGCACACCGTTTTTGGGCCTAGCCCAACGACGCGATTGCGCTTACGTGTGGCCCAGGCCCGGGGGCTCCTGTCGGTGTACAGAAAGAGGGGTACACTTTTTGTACCCCTATAACTGTGCACGGGCAGTCCGAGCCACGGACGCCACCGCACCGAGCAAGGCAAGGGAGGTGAGCCAAGGTAAGGCCGAAGCTCGAAAGGAGCAAAATGACACCAAGACCAAGACCACAAAGAGCGAAGGGGACGAAGCGGACCCCCCCCGGCAAGATCCTTGCCGGGGGGCGGTTTTAGCAAATCCGACAAGACCCTTGTCGTGACAGCTCGCCCCACACCTACAGAGCGAATCACCCTTGAGTCCACTGCCCCCGTGGGGCAAGGATTTGGGAGACATCCCCGTTGTCGGTGTCAAAACCAGCGGATCTCGGGTAGGGGTCCTAAACTGTGCGTCTAGGCGGATGGTAACAGGAGACCAGGGACACGATGTTTTACCCAGGTTTGGGCCCTCTTGATGGAGGTAAAACCCTACGTCCTGCTTGATTGATATTGATATTGTGGATGTTTACAAGAGTGGATCTACCATGAGATCAAGGAGGCTAAACCCTAGAAGCTAGCCTATGGTATGATTGTAAGGGTTGTTGTTGTTGTTGTTGTTGTTGTTGTTGTTGTTGTTGTTCTACGGACTAGAGCCATCCGGTTTATATAGACACCGGAGAGGGCTAGGGTTACATAGAGTCGGTTACAATGGTAGGAGATCTACATATCCGTATCGCCAAGCTTGCCTTCCATGCCAAGGAAAGTCCCATCCGGACACGGGACGAAGTCTTCAATCTTGTATCTTCATAGTCTTGGAGTCCGGTCGATGATGATAGTCCGGCCGATGATAGTTCGGCCGATGATGGTAGTCCGGCTATCCGTACACCCCCTTATCCGGGACTCCCTCATTATCCCCCGAACCAGGCTTCAATGACGATAAGTCCAGCATGTGTGTAGTCTTTGGCATTGCAAGGCGGGTTCTCCTTCAAGTTCCATGTACCTGCCGAATAGTGTCCGGCTTCCTCATCAATGTTGCGCGTCTTGGCTTCCACGCCCAATAATGGCCTTCTTCCACGCGCCGCACGAATGTGAAAAGCTAGGGTGTCTTTTATGTTTTACCCCCTAGTTGTGCGAATAATCTGCCTATAAGGGAGGCAAGAATCCAGATCCAAATCACCATCTTCCTCCCGCGAACACTTATCGGAGTGCTTTCGACCAAGAATCCATTCCATCATGGACCGTCAACGCGGCTCCTCTTCTCGCGCTCCCAGCCCTTTGCCAGGAGATTGGAGGAGATGCTCTATTCCGCACAACGAGCTGGTGAAGCTCCAAGCGGGGGGATATCTCCCTCCGGCCTTCATGGTTCCGGTTCGAGCCGGGCTAGCCACCTACAAAGGTGGGAAGCAAGCGGAGGTTACCCCAAATCCCAACAAAGGGGAGCGGGTATGCTTCATCCCCTATCTGATAAGGGGGCTCGGATTTCCTGTACATCCATTCCTCCGCGGGCTCCTGGAGTTCTACGGACTCCAGCTTCATCACCTCACGCCCGCCTCAATCCTGCATATTGCGGGTTACGTAGCTCTTTGCGAGCTATTCCTGGGCGTTGAGCCCCATTTCACGCTGTGGAAGAGGTTGTTCTGCCTTGTACCCCGTTCTCACGAGGGGTCCATATATCAAGTGGGCGGCGCCGAAATATGGCGCATTGCCGGGACCGGATATCCATCCGGAACCCCTAAGAAGGCGTCCAAAGACTGGCCTTCGGAATGGTTTTATATAGAAGACGCTCCGCTGCCGGACCCTATTCAGATCAACCTCCCAGAGTTCAGCAATGCTCCTCTGAAGAAACGCCTTAGTTGGCGTCCGCGGAGCCCCCAACTGGAGGAAGACAAGAGCGTCCATTATTTGATGGGCCGAATAAGGTTACTGGCCCATGCCGGGTTGACCATGATTGGAGTCATGGCGACATGAAGTATGCGGGGGGTGCAGCCACTACAATACAGGGGCCACCCCATGTGGGATTGCAACGAGGAGGACGATGCCACCCGTCATGGCCGCAAAGGGCCAGATTCGGTCGAAGATCTGGTGACGATCCTCTCCGGCCTGTATAAGGGGGAGAAGGAGGATTTCCTTCGGACGAACCCGTTAAATGGGTTCTCCATGAATAATCCCCGGCCTTGGGTAAGCAAACACTCTGCGTGCCCGACCCATGCTT
Organism: Triticum aestivum; assembly: GCF_018294505.1. Lineage (NCBI taxonomy): Eukaryota > Viridiplantae > Streptophyta > Magnoliopsida > Poales > Poaceae > Triticum > Triticum aestivum. The sequence continues at coordinate 535,110,161 of NC_057804.1, read as the reverse complement.
TTTTTGAAACTTAAGTTTCTTATATTGTGTTCTTCTTTCGATGCAGGAGCAGCGCCGGATCGTGGAGGACATGCTAAGTCCAGCTCCGTAACCCGAGGATCCAGAGAGATCCCGGGATCCGGCCTCCGAAGAGGATCCGGACATAACGGTGGAGCTAATCGACGGGGTGTTCCACCAGCTCAGCATGGACAATGCTTTAGTTGCCATCATGGCCGACTATCCCGGACTATATCCGGCTTCCCAGGTGAATGCGACCGAAGTCCTGACACCGTCATTCCTTGCTTATTTCTGACCACCGTATATGATGGCGCTGTGCAGGAGGCGCCCCTAGGGCGAGAAGCCGAGCCCGCGGTGGCTGGCCAACAAAGGCCAGTCTGGACCAGTAGGCGGAAGAGGAGCACCGCGCGGACTGAAACATCACTGCAAAGGTGTAGCTCACAATTCATTATTTAGAGCAACGTTCCTAGGAAGCGTCTGAGTGCTCATGACTTTTTTAGGGAAAAAAGCGTCCGCCGGACTGCGGGCGTGGAGGTTGCCAATCCAACCTCTACCAGCCAGGCTCCAGCACCTGGTCTGGAGGGGAGGCGAGCGCAAGGCGCGAGCCGGACATTCCTTCGATGGAGGATGCCGACAGACTGTCCGCCACCAAGTCCGAGGTGGAGAGTGCCCTGAATCACAGGCGCCACCGGACAGTATTTCGTGACGCGTGTTTCTCCCCTAGGCGTTGAATGCCTTTAACGCGGGGGACGCGCACCTTCGTGCTGCTCAAGATGGTTTTACCAGAGCCACGGAGCAGTATGTAAAAGACATACAGGTAAAAGAATTTAATAGTTGTATATGCCAGTAGCCCCCTAGACTTAAAGTAGTTATATTAACTGATTTAAGGATCATATGAAATGTAGGATCTTACCGAGAAGAATACCCAACTGTCTCAGGAGCTGCAAGAGTGCAAGGCCCAACTTGAGGCCGCACTCTCTGGCGCAGGAGGAAACGCAGGGACCTCTCCTGGTAACACATTATTTTAGAAAGATAAGTAGCGTTTGGCCTTTGCGCAAGTCTAAAAAATGACGTTGCAGGTGCTGCCGGACAAGATCCGGACAGGCAAGAACTTCTGCGCCAACTAAAGGCCGGCGAGAGGGTGCTGCATAAGGTGCAGCATGAAAGGAACAAGCTCCAGGATGCCCATGCCCAGCTTGGAGAAGAGCTGAAAGGCGTTCGGGCCGAGCTATCGGGCTCCGTTAAGGAGAATCAGCGGCTTCGTCGCGGCATCTATAGTAAGTGCTTGAGCGAACTCCTTTGAAAAGAAGAGTTCGGCGAGGAAGTCAATTTGACAGAATATGTCTGTAGGTATGCTCACAGGTCGCCCTGCGGAGGAGATGCCCGTATCAACGGGTGATCAACTTCCCGGATTGTTGCAACTGATCGAACGAGTTCGGCAGGCAATGAGCGGCGTCATCCAGGCTTTATGGCCAGCCTTCTCCTTACCCGAGGGTCTTGGGGAGGTTGCGGAGAAGCTGCAGGGAGTGCGGCAGAGCTTCCATTTATGGAAGATTTCGGCCTGCCGCCAAGGTGCCAGGGAGGCCTGGGCCATGGTAAAGACGCGGTACAAGAAGGCGGATCCCAACCACATGGCCGAAGTCGGACCTGTGGGGCCTGATGGGAAGGAGATCCCTGTGAGTTTAGTATACGGCCAAGTAGAGTTGGCCGCTAAATTTTCCCAACAGGACTGTAAATTAGACAACCTGTTAGACGGGATTGAGGAAGAATACAATCAGTCGATTTGACAATGTATTATAAAATGACATATAAAATGCCTTCTAGCCGGATTGTAGATCGTTTGTCTTTGCCGACCTTTTCGCTTCGACCTCGGGACCCTAGAGTCTGGAGTGTGTCCGAATACCTTCTTGGTTATGAAACAACCGGGGTATGCATGGAGACAAGGCGTAGGGGTCATTAGTGCTTTATCAGACAAGTGCCCAACTAGTTATGTTATATTACATGGGTAGTAAGAAACATCTTCCAGGGAGAATAGTTCCGTTAAGGGTTCCTTTCCTCTGGGGGTGGCATGCCCTAAAGTGCATGTCCGGACTGCGAAAAAAGCAGAAAAACATCTGGGGGCAGATAAATAAGTGGATAAAAAATCATCTTTTAAGTCACCGACCGAATATTCCCTTAAGAACGCTAGCTTTCGGCTTCAACCAGTCTGAGGTACACATCCGGCTGACCCGGCAGTAACAATCGCAGAAGTGCTCCCTTTACCTCCTAGCCGAACAATCCGGAACGTAGGGGTAAGCACAGGAGCCAGGCAACCCAGCTTGGCCAAAACTTAAGTCATATCGATGCATATAATGGTGAATAAAAGGTACATGTGGAGGCTTGACACATGTGCTGGGCATGAAGCCTTTATAATTAAGCTTCTGGTAAAGAAGCCCCCAGGTATAATGAGTGTGGGTAGCACATCAATTGCGCGCGAACGTTGCGCAAGTAGGCCCTTTAAGGCTTTGATGAATAGGGTTGAGAAGAAAAAGATAAACAAAAGGCAGCTGAAGTGAAAAAAAAATTTGGACTGGGGGAAAGGGACGAACTCTTAGTCCGGCGCTAGGCATAGAATCTTCGGAGGCGGGCTGCGTTCCATGGGTTCGGCTCGAGTCGGTTATCCGATGCATTTCGCAGGCGGTACGCTCCGCCGGTCAGGACTTGATCGATGATGAAGGGGCCTTCCCATTTGGGCTTGAGCTTGTCGTTTTTCTTGTTCGGCAGGTGTAGAACTAGTTCACCAACATTGTAAGTCTTGGCCCGTACTTCTCTGCTTTGGTATCTTCGAGCCTGTTGCTGATAAAATGCGGAACGAGCCTTGGCGACGTCGCGTTCTTCCTCCAATGCATCCAAGCTGTCCTGCCGATCCAACTCGGCTTCTCTTTCTTCGTACATGCGCACTCGAGGTGAGTCATGAATTATGTCGCAGGGCAAAACTGCTTCTGCGCCATATACCATAAAAAATGGTGTGAATCCGGTAGTACGGTTAGGCGTTGTCCGCAGCCCCCAGAGTACGGAGTTGAGCTCCTCTACCTAGTGCGTGTCAGATTTCTTAAGGGACCACACTAGTCTGGGTTTGATGCCGCTCATTATTAGACCATTTGCTCGTTCCACTTGACCGTTGGTTTGAGGATGATAGACTGAAGCGTAATCGAGCTTGATGCCCATATTCTTGCACCATGATTTAACCTCATCGGCCGTGAAGTTCGTGCCATTATCGGTGATGATGCTGTGGGGGACACCATAACAGTGTACTACCCCGGATATAAAGTCTATCACTGGTCCGGACTCTGCCGTTTTAACTGGCTTGGCCTCTATCCATTTGGTGAATTTATCCACCATGACCAATAGGTACCTTTGCTTGTGGGTTCCCCCTTTAAGTGGTCCAACCATGTCAAGCCCCCAGACCGCGAACAACCAGGTAATGGGTATAGTTTTGAGGGCGGTGGGTGGCATATGGCTCTGATTAGCAAAGAGCTGACAACCGACGCATCTTTGGACTAAGTCCTGAGCATCTGCTCGGGCAGTCGGCCAATAAAATCCTGTACGGAATGCCTTTCCTACAAGGGCCCGAGCTGCGGCGTGGTGTCCGCCTAGTCCGGCATGAATTTCAGCCAGGAGGTTTCGCCCTTCCTCTTTGGAGATACACCTTTGAAGGACTCCGGTTGTGCTTTTCTTATAAAGTTCTCCCTCATAGACCTTGTAGGCTTTATATCGCCGGACAATGCAGCGGGCCTCATTTTGGTCTTCGGGAAGCTCCTGCCTAAGCAAGTAGGCAAGGAATGGTTCTGTCCACGGGGCAATTACTACCATTATGTCGTGGGCTGAAGGTGTTATGTCATCTGCTGAATCGCCGGTTGGTGCGGCTTGTTCCGGTTTGTTATTTACGGACAACTCTTCCCATAGTACGGATGGCTTGAAGAGCCGTTCCAGGAAGATGTTAGGAGGGACAGTGTCGCGTTTTGCGCCGATGCGTGCCAGTACGTCGGCTGCTTGGTTATTATCCCGGGCTACGTGATGGAATTCAAGTCCTTCAAACCGGGCTGACATTTTTAGGACAGCGTTGCGGTATGCTGCCATTTTCGGATCTTTGGTGTCAAAGTCTCCGTTTATTTGGGATATTGCGAGGTTTGAATCCCCATGCACCTCTAGGGGTTGAATGCCCATGGAGATTGCCATCCGGAGACCATGTAAAAGGGCCTCGTATTCGGCTGCGTTGTTGGAGTCCGTGTACATTATTTGAAGTATGTATTGGACTGTGTCTCCGGTCGGGGACGTCAATACGACGCCAGCCCCCAATCCGGCTAACATTTTAGAGCCGTCGAAGTGCATAATCCAATTGGAGTATGCACCGTAATCTTTAGGGATTTCGGCTTCGGTCCATTCAGCGACAAAGTCAGCCAAAACTTGTGACTTTATAGCTCGCTGAGGTTTGTAAGTTATATCAAATGGTAAGAGCTCAATGGCCCATTTTGCAATCCTGCCCGTCGCGTTGCGGTTGTTTATAATGTCGTTAAGTGGTACTTCAGAGGCCACTATTATCAAACACTCTTGAAAGTAGTGTCGGAGCTTCCGGGATGCCATGAACACCTTGTATGCTATCTTCTGATAGTGCGGGTAACGGGACTTGCAGGGGGTTAACACAGTGGATACGTAGTATACTGGTTTTTGAAGAGGGAATTTATGCCCTTCTGTCTCTCGTTTGACGACGAGTACCGCGCTTACAACTTGATGCGTTGCTGCGATGTATAACAACATTGGTTCGCCCAGGTTGGGCACAGCCAGGACCGGATTTGTTGCCAATATGGCCTTTATTTCTTCGAGTCCTGCGGTGGCAGCATCCGTCCACTCGAAGTGTTCGGTGCGCCTAAGGAGGCGATAGAGGGGCAATGCCTTTTCTCTTAGACGGGAGATAAAGCGGCTTAGAGCCGCCACACATCCAGTTAATTTTTGTATTTGCTTGAGGTCTTTTGGGATATCTAGCTGTGACAGAGCTCGGATCTTGGCTGGGTTTGCTTCAATTCCTCTACCGGATACGATGAAGCCCAACAGCTTTCCAGCTGGTACGCCGAAAACGCATTTTTCCGGATTCAGCTTGATGTCATATGCTTATGAGGTTGTCAAATGTGAGCCTCAAGTCGTCTACTAGAGTTTCGACGTGTTTAGTTTTGACGACTACGTCGTCTACGTATGCCTCTACTGTTTTGCCGATCTGGGTAGCCAGACATGTCTGAATCATGCACACATATGTTGCGCCGACGTTTTTAAGTCCGAAGGGCATCGTGTTGAAGCAGAATGGTCCATATGGAGTAATGAATGCCGTTGCGGCTTGATCCGCTTCTGCCATCTTGATTTGATGATAGCCGGAGTATGCATCCAGGAAGCACAATGAATCGTGCCCTACAGTGGCATCGATGATTTGGTCGATGCGGGGGAGGGGGAAGGGATCCTTTGGGCAGGCTTTATTTAGGTCTTTGAAATCGACACATAGGCGCCGGGATTTGTCCTTCTTTGGTACCATTACCAGGTTTGCTAGCCAATCCGGATGTTTGATGTCTCTGATGAATCCGACTTCCAATAGTTTGGCTAGCTCTTCTCCCATTGCCTGTCTTTTGGGTTCGGAAAATCGTCGAAGAGCCTGTTTGACTGGCTTGAATCCTTTTAGGATGTTTAGGCTGTGTTCTGCCAATCTGCATGGGATTCCGGGCATATCCGAGGGGTGCCAGGCAAAAATGTCCCAATTTTCCCGAAGGAATTCTCGCAGTGCGGCGTCTACATCAGGGTTCAATTGTGCCCCGATGGAGGCCGTCTTTGTCGGGTCCGTTCGGTGGACCTGGAATTTTACTATTTCATCTGCTGGTTTAAAGGAGGTGGACTTGGATCTCTTATCGAGTATCACATCGTCCCTATCCACCGTAGAGCGCAGCACGGTGAGTTCCTGTGCCGCTAGGGCTTCGGATAGTGCCTCTAAGGCTAATGCGGCTGTCTTATTTTCGGCGCGGAGTGCTATGTCCGGGTCACTAACGAGAGTGATTATTCCGCCGGGCCTAGGCATTTTGAGCTTCATGTACCCGTAATGGGGTACGGCTTGAAAATTTGTGAATGCCTCTCGTCCTAATATAGCGTGATATCCGCTGTTGAACGGGGCCACTTGGAACGTGACTTCTTCGGATCTGTAATTGTCCGGCGAGCCGAATACCACATCGAGTGTGATTTTTCCTGTGCAGCGCGCCTCCCGGCTAGGGATTATTCCTCTAAAGGTTGTGCTGCTTCGCTCAACGCAGCTCCAGTCTATTTCCATTTTTTGAAGGGTTTCCTCGTAGATGAGGTTTAATCCGCTGCCGCCATCCATGAGGACTTTTGTAAGTCGAAAGCCGTCCACTATAGGACTAAGTACTAGTGCGGCTGGAGCTCGGGCTGTTCGGAATTTAGGTTCGTCGCTGGCGTTGAAGGTGATGGCTATGTCGCTCCATGGATTGGTTGTTGCTACTTGGTAGACTTCGGCGAGGCTGTGGATTGTTCATTTCCGCATATTATTTGATGTGAATGTCTCGAAGACTGTTGATACCATACCGATGTTGTTGGAGTGGTTATCCGGGGCTAGAAGCTCCTCTCCACTTTTGTCCACCTGCCGTAATATCCAACATGCTCGAAGGCTATGTGTTGGGACGACGCCTTCTGTATTGTCAATTTTACAGGGTCCGTTAAGCCATCCCTCCAGTACGGTTCCGTGACCTTTATGGGGTTTTTGCTTTTTGGTTTTTGTATCTGGTGCCTGAGTGTAATGCACCCTTTTGTTGCGGACTAGGGTTGTATTCGCGGCCGGATTGTCCCAAAACTTATTTTCGGTTGTCCGGAAAGTTTCCATCGCACAGTACTTTCGTACTATGGACGCCAGGTCGGCGAAGCGTGTAATTTCACGACGGCTGACGGTGTTCAAGATTCCCTCGTCCGTGCAATTATTGCAAAAAATTGAGATTGCATTTTCCTCTCGGCAGTCCTTTATCCTGTCCATAACCAGGAGGAATCTGGCCCAGTAGTGATGTACTGTCTCAGCGGGCTCTTGCCAGATTAGAGATAGATCGCATATGTCTGGGCGGGTGGGTGGAATTAAGTCCGGAACCCTACCCATCTCAAGGCTCGAAGGCCGAGAAGTTTTCAAATTTGGAAGCTTGGATTGCTGGACGTTGTCCAGCGAGTCTGGTCCGATGCCTGACTTTAAGTTCAGTGCTTGATCGAAGTCCGTCCCTCCACGGGAATCCGGCATGGGGGGTTCGGGAGCCCGGACATGACTAGTTTTCAATACAGGAGAAGAGTTGCCGCATTGTTCCTCTACCACTGCAACGTGGTGGCTGACCTAGGGAGAGTTAATCTCTCTCAGATCGGTTTTAAGCCCAATCTGATTGTAGTCTGTAGCGACTCCCAGAGCGGCGATGCGATCCAAGATCTCGTTTACGGACGAGAGCTCTATTGGATCCAGCCGCTCGGCGAATTCCGAGCTAACGTGAAGATTGCTTTTGACGACTTGAGAGGTCATTGTCAAAGCGGTGGCCGGACTGGCGGTCATAAGAAAACCACCTAGCCGGATAGTTTGGCCGGCGGCCAAGGCTCCTTTGGCGAAAATACCGTCCTTGAAGACGGGAGGAGGCATCCTTCCTATCGGTGATGGCACAGAGGAACTCTCAATGAAAGCACCAATGTCAGTGTCAAAACCGGCGGATCTCGGGTAGGGGGTCCCGAACTGTACGTCTAGGCGGATGGTAACAGGAGACCAGGGACACAATGTTTTACCCAGGTTCGGGCCCTCTTGATGGAGGTAAAACCCTACGTCCTGCTTGATTGATATTGATATTCTGGATGTTTACAAGAGTGGATCTACCACGAGATCAAGGAGGCTAAACCCTAGAAGCTAGCCTATGGTATGATTGTAAGGGTTGTTGTTGTTGTTGTTGTTCTACGGACTAGAGCCATCCGGATTATATAGACAGCGGAGAGGGCTAGGGTTACATAGAGTCGGTTACAATGGTAGGAGATCTACATATCCGTATCGCCAAGCTTGCCTTCCACACCAAGGAAAGTCCCATCCGGACACGGGACAAAGTCTTCAATCTTGTATCTTCATAGTCTTGGAGTCCGGTCGATGATGATAGTCCGGCCGATGATAGTTCGACCGATGATGGTATTCCGGCTATCCGGACACCCCCTAATCCGATACTCCCTCACCCGTGGTGGCATGCAGATCTTTGTGAAGACATTCAAGATCAGATACACATTATAGAAGATGATGACCCTTGGCGGGATCCCAGCCAAGGGGGACCACAAGGCCCCCGGCAGAGCCTTGCCGGGGATGACAGCGAGCGCCACGGCAAGACCCTTGCCGGGGCCCCGGCAAGACCCTTGCTGGGGCTACAACGAGGCCCTTGCCAAGGGCACCCGTAGGGCCACCATCAGGCCCACGCCAATTCCAACCTCTACCACCGTTTGCATGCAACTGCTGACCCAACCAGTTGGGCAGGCACCTGAATGGCGGCAAGCGGATCTTCGTGGAGACCAACCGCTGCGCCTCCTACCTACCTGCCTGCCTACATGGCGCCATGGGCACCGCTGGCCAGGGCGCGTGTCAGCGTGAAAGGGATCGGCGACGGACAAGACTGGGCTCTCCCCCGCCCCCGATAAAGTAGGAACACCTAAGCACGACGCATTAAATGCGCCTTGTCATGTAATGTGAGGGATAAACTCGTATCACTGTGCCCTTTCCACCTCCTGTGTGCCACTGTGGCAACCCCTTTTTCCTATAAAAGGAGGCCCAAGGCGACCAGGAGGGGGATTCAGCTTTTTGGAGCTCCTCACGCCCCATTGCTAGCTCAAGAACATAGATAAACAAATCATCAAGGCAGGAGTAGGGTTTTATGCATCCTCGCGGCCCGAACCTGGATAAAGAACCCGTGTGCTATCTGTTTTATCCGCCCTTCTCACAACCCCGTGCCCCGCAACCGTAGTAGGGATTCTCGTGATCCCATAGGTTTCGTCCTTGCACCGACACCTTGCCACATCCCGATGACCCTAAGGTATAAGTTTCTCTAAAACCGTCGTTGCTCTAGCTGCATGTGGATCTTTTCCGATCTGTAGTCGAATCTAGGTCTTGGTTCAAAGAGGAAAGAAAGGTGCGGTGGGGTGGAGCATGAATCTAGGACGTGGTTCAATGAGGAAAGGAGGGAGGAAAAGTAGTATAGACTGGCTATCCAGCCGCCTTGTTGGTCAAAAAGGGAAAAAAGGGGGTAACCCAGTACACACATCTCTAAGGAACCGATCTCTTTGTTGAAAAGGGAAAGAAACTGGGGGGGGGGGTCGGGTAGTTTGTGCATGACTAGATTTGCTGCCCTCACATAGGAAAAAAGTTCAAAGAGAACAAATATGGGACAAACACAGATATGCTGCTTGGCTACATACTCTGCATCACCCATTTATACATGTGGACGCACATGGTGCTAGCATGTCCCATATAGCTATTTTGCTGTTGTTAATCTAAGAATGCCGCCAAAAAATTGAAGTAATGCCACTGTTAAAAGTAAATTACATTTTTTAACGAATGTTGTTTCAAGAGAGTGTCTCTGTTAATATGAATGAATGCAACCGTTTTAGAAATGCTACTATCCTACTTTGTTTTCCATCCAAGATAAGTTAGATGCTTCTTTCTGTCACCGTTTGTTTCATCCTCCTTTATCGGCAAGTAATTGTTTCCTTTTTTGCCTCTGTTAAAACAGGGGTATCGATTCAACATGTTGCTATTGCGACATTTTGCTTCGCTACTCGAAACACTTATGTTTTAAGAGTGTTTTGTGCAGTTCAACTTGAATGTCACACTGGTGACTTTGCTTAATTTTGGTGGAACTGCACAAAAGGAGATCCGAGATTTGTTTCTAGTGTTCCTGTCGAGTTGTTTCAAATCTTGGTCTCAACCACATGATATATATTCAAGTTGTTGCTATTGCGACATTTTGCTTCGCTACGCGAAACACTTTGCTTGATTTTAGTGCAACTACACAAAAGGAGATTGGATTTCCTATTCGTGTTAGCTGATTCGTATTTTATCCTGGTGTTCTCATGAAAGGTCAGTACAGGCCTTCATCCACATGATTGTGTAGTGTGCTTTGAGATGTTGTGCTACCTGTATTGGTACTGTTTTAAATAAATGTTGAATTGAAGCTATTATATTGCTGTCTTTTCCCATTAAGTAGTGAACAAAAATGGGACCATCCCAAACATGATGCTTGTTGCTTTGTTACAACAAACTCTGCATCACCCCCTTTATAAGTAGATGGAAGCACATATTGTTGTTGCGCCCACTCTCCCCTGGAACTGTTTATGCTTTTCGTTAATCTAATGCCGCTGGTAAAATTAAGCAATGCCACTCTCAGAATTAATTAACTACTGAATCTTAGTTCAAAACTGCAACACTTGTTAGGAATGGTACTATCCTGCTTTGTTGTTCTTTCTACATGTTTAACCAAGGTATTGTTAAGATAATGTCTCTTTAAAAATGAATCAGTTGCATTGTTTTAGGAATGGTACTTTTCTGCTTTGTTGTTGTTTATACATGTTGAAACAAGGCATTGTTAAGATAATGTCTCAGTCAATATGAATGAATCACACTGATGGAGAATTGCTTCTCTCCTGCTTTGTTTCCCATTAAGACAAGTCATCAACCGTTATTTCTCAGTAACTGTTTCCCTTATACCTATTGTTGCTTACAGGGATATCAAAATTAAAGCTCGGTTTTATTCTGACTTTGATTTTAGTTGAACTGCACAAAAGGAGCCAATGTGTCCAAGGCAAACTGCTGCGTTACTGGGTCCAGTTGGTCGTTCCACTTTGTAGAAAGAAGCAGTCACTGGCTGCGGTACATTACAGAAGGAATGACCGAGAAGCTTTACAAAGTACTATTAGACACCGGTGACATGACTAGTTTGCAGAGACCATTGGCAATTTAACAACACGTGGAGTGCCCTGGGCAAAAAGTGCCCAAACAAATACAAGAAGCTACGACAGGACACGATCATAGGCATTACATATTTTGAATGGGAAAAGCTTGTCAAAGTTTAATCATTGATGTTAGCAAGAAGACGTTAGTTTAATATATTGGAATTGGAAAACCTTGTCAAAATTTGCTCATTGATGTTAGCCAGAAGACATGCATTTGATATTTTTGAGTGGGACGCCCTTGCTGTGAGAGCGTCGAGTGTTTTTTCCTATTCCTGTGTTCAGTTTAGAAGTAAATAGTTACTCTGCTGAGATATTCCTGTGTTAAGAGTTTGTTCTGAATATTGTCTATGTAATGCCAGGCCTTGTGTTTGGTTGCAAAGTTGAGCTTGGAATGTTGTTGCATGCCACATCACGAGCTGTTCACCGTGCCTCCTGAGAATAATGCTTCGTATTGTTTTGCATGTCGATCTAATGCCAGTGATTTGCTTGTTAAGAAGATTATCCTCTTCTGTTGTTTCCGTGTGTAAGAAGTTCATCATCTGATGTTTCATTCATAGCCTATACGACATGTCGGGTGGGTTAGACGTTAAACCATATGATCTTCCGACCAACTCATGATATTAGGCCGTGATTGGATCATCGTTTTCCAACCAAAACCGCTTGTAAAACTGACGCTTGTAAATTAAAGCAGATGGTCTCGGGCGAAGGCGCTTGGTTGGTCGATTTCAACTAGTAAAATATCGGAAGTACTTCACACACGATAAAAACGCTGAACGACACTCGGAGGATTGCTAATCCAGCCGTTAGCTGCTGTTTCAGCCTTGCCCATGGATGGCATGATACGCACGTCGTGCATGTATTGTCTGGTAATGTTGTCCATATAGTAGTGCTCGTAAAATATACACTGGTCTCTCAAATTACATGCGTAACCCTCCGGTTTTACTTACAGACCTCAGGCCTTCCGATGACGAGTAAATTACACTTATATGTTAATACATGTTTGAAATAAACTAGAGCTCCCAAGCACGGCCTTACCGTTTCATGCCGTCTCAATTTCTCGAAGGTGCTCATAGGTGTCCGATGATCCTGGCTTCCTGAATGAGCAGCGAGCGCTGTATTAGACCTCCGTAGGGCCCGCGAGGCCCTCTCAGTTGTCCTTCGAGTTGTTGCGCTCGCCGAGCATTGTTAACATGGTCAACGAACATTAGGATTCAGGAGATGACTTTATTTTGACTGGATGACACTAGGGACCCACTAGGGCCATAGCCGTACATACGCAAGTGCCTCCTTATTATGTACAACTATATATTTTTTGCTTTCTCCCAGTTTCCTGACATCACGGTCCCACACCATTGTCAACCTATGTAGTCAATATAAACGAGAGAATTGCACAAGGTGCGGCCGACAGCTGGGACCAAGCAGCTCGAGCAGTATTTGTGTTTTTGAGGCGTGAGCACTACAGAGTTTTTCTTGGCCAAGATTTCATTGTTGTTCAGAGGAGAGCAGGGTATTAACTGGGAGAGCTGTGGCCCGTCTAGCCCAGGCCAGAAATCCAGCCCAGATACTACTTTTTTCAAGATGAAAATGGCTAGCCGAGCTATACGTCTTTTTGAGGAATACCCAAGCAAGGTCAACTTGTTATTCTCCGCCCCGCTGGGCTACAAATCTTTCCTAGGAGGGATGCATTAGGCTTAACAGGAAAATGGGCTTTAAAAATAATAAATGGGATGTAATTATAAAAACTGGACAGTAACTATAAAAAATGCACCAAACACGAAATTAGTTTATAAAATATTATTTATGGATTTTGAAAATCTTAAATTTTCATTGTTGCGCGCGCAATGTTTCGTTGGATTTTTACATAATACAAATTTATATTTATTCTGACTAGAAATTTCGGGATAAAAATATTTCGGATCCCATCAAAATGTGGGGAATTTTATTGAATTCTGTCTTCAACGGTTGGTTCAAATTATTAATCATTGTCCTATCTATAAAATGGGTTGTACCTTTAACAAACTGTAAATGGGCTGTTGTAAATTCCATTAGAATTCAAAAATGGGCTGTACATTCTTACAAAATGCAAATGGGCTATAAGTTCTCTGCCACACACTTGTGGGCCTACTAAGTGACGCGTCCCCTAAAAAAAGTTGACGCGTATGCATGGCTTTATCAACTTATTATAGTCAACACACAGTTCTAGCAGCAGTGGCCGTTGGATATCTATCCAATGGATGTCGTGCTTCTTCTTCAATCTCGGATATTCTTAGCTTCGGCCGCCCAAAAAATGATTCCTCTCCCTGACATCTGGGGCGCACCATTTCGGAGGCTGACCTGTGGGCCTACTAAGTTGGATCGTACCAAGGGCTTTGTCAACTTAGTCAATAATAAACGATTCAAGCTTCAGTGGCCGTACGATGTCCATCCAACGGCCATAGTGCTTCTTCAACCTCTGGTCTTCTTGCTGCAGCCGCCAAAAGCAGTGCCGGTCGTGCCGCCTACTCCTGCCTCCCATGGCCGGCTGTGCTGCCGCGGAGGCCTCACCGCCCCCTACTACTCCCACCGCTGGCCAGGCCATACCTCTACTCACCCACACCCCCTGTTATTCTGCGGCAACGGTAGCGCAGCCGAACCAGTGAACCCTCGTACTCCTCTCTGCATGTGCATCCACTGCCTTGCCGTCGTCCACCGCCGTGGTGCTATCTGCGCGGCGTGGTCAACATGGTCAAGGAACGACTTCCATCGGACGTGGACTATACGTGGAGAGGCTAACAGCTGGGTCCACGGCAGCCCCAAGGAAGTGCCTCCTTATTACGCGCAAAATAATTATTCCTCCACCTGACAGCGTGGACCCACCAGACGGGCCACCGTATTTCATGAAAAAAATGATTCGCCCCCTGACTGCTGGGACCCACCAGCTACATCTTCACACGGAAGGAAGTGCGTCCGAAAAAAACGATTCGCCCCCTGACTGCTGGGACCCACCAGCTACACCTTCGCATGCAAGGAAGTGCGTCCGGGCAAAAAAAACGATTCGCCCCCTTGACTGCTGGGACCCAGCAGCTACACCTTCGCACGCAAGGAAGTGCGTCCGGGCAAAAAAAATGATTCGCCCCCCTGACTGCTGGGACCCAGCAGCTACACCTTCGCATGCAAGGAAGTGCGTCCGGGCAAAGAAAAAACAAAAACAAAACGATTCGCCCCCCTGACTGCTGGGACCCACCAGCTACATCTTCGCATGCAAGGAAGTGCCTGACAGTCGGGACCCACCTGGTCGAAGCGTACATAGCGTTGTCATCCTGGTCGCGAACGTGTACGTACATACTGGTCGATGTAGAGGCGCGCACGTGTCGTAGTAGAGGCGCACACGTGTCGTAGTAGAGGCGCGCACGTAGCATGTACACGTACGTATAGCGGCCAGGGTGCAAGAAAGAAAATACGGCCACGTATGTGTACATATATACGAGCGGGGTCTCGAACGCTTAGTCACGCATACGTATGATGAGGGCTCGTGTTCATGGGGAGGCAATGGAATGCGACGTGTTCATGGGGAGGCAACGGAATGCTCGTGTTCATTGGGAGGCAACAGAACGCGTGGGAGCCAACCGGCTTGGATAGAACAGGCGATGGAAACGAGGCCTGGCGTATCGTAGAACGGAGGATACGACCTTGTGTTCGACCGGCCACGTTCGGAACGGGGTCCTATTGATCGGGAGGGGTGTGGCATACCGCAAAACGGAGGAAACGGACCTCCTACGGTCGAAACGGGGGTCCTGTTGATCGGGAGGGGTGTGGCGTACCGCAGAACGGAGGAAACGGACCTCCTACGGTCGAAACAGGGGTCCTGTTC
>NC_057804.1:535082547-535095059 GCF_018294505.1 Triticum aestivum | reverse complement strand
ATGAGGGGTGTGGCGTACCGCAAAACGGGACTCCACGGGATACCGTTCATCTCCATCGTCAACCTCCTCCATCCTCCACGGGCTACCGTCGACCTCCTCCAGCCTCCACGGGCTCCTGTTCATCCAGCCTCCACCGCGCGCTACTCCACCGGCTACTGTTCAACCACCCCTCCACCGTCTACTGTTCATCCAGCCCTCCACCGTCTACTGTTCATACATCCCTCCACACCATGGGGTCCTGTTCAACCACCCCTCCGCGGCCACCCCTCCACCGTCTACTGTTCATCTAGCCCTCCACACCATGGGGTCCTGTTCATCCAGAGGCAACGCCACCGCTCACTGTTCATCCACCCCCACCAATGCTCACCGTTTATCCAATCAATCGGCTTCAATTAGCAGCAGTAGCGAAGGAATCGCTCTATCGGGTTCAGTTAATAGCCATTGATCGATCGCTCGGGTTCAATAACGCATAGCCTGCAGTGCAATCGCTCGGGTTCAGTTAGAGCCCAACGCCTCGCTCGGGTTCAGTTAGAGCCAACGCCACGCACACACACGCGTACATGTACGAGAGAAACGCGCATCGCTCGACCCCCAACCTCCCACCTTAACCGACAACTCCCCGAAATTTTCCTCCCCCTCGCTTCTACCACGGTTTTTTCCGTCATGGACGGCCCAAAGAATGTCATGCAGCTGCGTCTCCGGCCCGCCCAGGACGAAAAGCCCATTTTCCGTCATGATTTTTTGTCATAGAAGTAGGAGCCTACCACATCTATGATGATACCGGGTTTTGTCACAATTATCGTCATAGAAGTGTCATATGTATGACAGATTTTTTTTCATTCGGCCCAAAATGTCACAGATGTGTCTTTTTTTTGTAGTGGAGATCACAGCGGTGGAGCCATTGTTCGACGTACGAAAGCCACTGAAATGGTCCAGCACGCCCATCATCTTCGACACCAAGGATCACCTTGACCACACTACTGCGGTCGGGTGCTTGCCGTTGTTGGTTTCCCCAATGATCCGCAACCTCAAGGTGACGAAGATGTTGGTTGACGACGGGGCTGTCCTGAACTTGATCTCGCCTGTTGTGGTCAAAAGGCTGAAGATCCCTGATGAGGACCTCGAGGAGACGGGCACATTCCAAGGGGTTAATCCGGGGAGGAGCCAGCCAAAGGGGAAGGTCACGCTGCCTGTGACCTTCGGAGGCGAGCTGAACCACAGGACAGAGAGGATTGTTTTTGATGTAGCCGAGATCCCCTTGCCCTACAATGGGATCCTCGGACGCCCGGCGCTAGCCAAGTTCATGGCGGCTTCACATTACGCCTACAACATGTTGAAGATGCCTGGGCCAATGAAGATCATCACCGTCCCCTCCGACAAGAAAGAAGCATTGATTTGCGGCGACCAACTTTACCGGGAAGCAATTGCAGCTACTGCCGCTAAGGCACCTGCTCCCGCCGACAGAGCCCTGGGAGGGAAGAAGACCGGTGGGACCCCTCGCACCCACTCCGGCAAGTGCACCTCTTCGGGGTGTTGCGCTACCATTGAGGACGTGCCAGAGGGCTCCGCCGGCAAGAGAAAGAAGTCCAGAGCTGCGCCACCGGAGACCAAGAAGGTGCCCGTCAAGGAAGACGACACGAGTGGGGCTTTTACCATAAGTTCCACCCTCGACGGCAAATAGGAAAGTGAGCTCGTCACTTTCCTGCGGGCGAATGTCGATGTGTTTGTGTGGCAGGCCTCCGACGTCCCCGTCGTTCCTAGGGAAGTGATTGAGCACCACTTTGTTGTCTGTCCCCATGCGCGGCCTGTCAAGCAGAAGGTCAGGAAGCAAGCTCTGGAGAGGCAAGAGTTCATCACAGAAGAAATCAGGAAGCTAGAGGCAGCATGCTTGGTAAGAGGAGTGCTCCATCCGACATGGTTGGCCAATCCGGTAGTGGTGCGCAAGGCAAACGGGAAGTGGAGACTGTGTATTGATTACACAGACATCAATAAGGCTTGTCCAAAGGATCCCTTCCCGTTACCGCGCATCGACCAAATTGTTGACTCCACGGCTGGGTGTGACCTGTTATCATGCTTCGACGCCTACTCAGGATACCACCAGATCTTCATGACAAAAGAAGACGAAGAAAAGACAGCATTCATCACCCCATGTGGTACATATTGCTTTTTATGGATGCCTCTTGGGTTGAAGAGTGCTGGCTCAACCTTTGCAAGAGCAGTCCAGATTGGTTTTGAACCCCAGCTACATAGAAATATGGAAGCTTATATGGATGACATAGTGGTCAAAACCAAGGACAAAGTAACGCTTGTGTAAGACCTGGAGGAAACCTTTGGAAACCTGCGCAAGATCAACCTCAAATTGAACCCTGAGAAGTGTGTCTTCGGTGTCCCATCTGGCAAGCTTCTCGGGTTCTTTTTGTCACAGCGCGGGATTGAGGCAAACCCGGACAAGATTAAGGCTATCAAGCAGATTGAGGCACCCACACGGATCAGGGACGTGCGTCGGCTCACTAGCTGCGTTGCCGCCATGAGCAGATCCATCTCCAAATCCGCGGAGCGTGCCCTTCCCTTTTTCAAGATCTTAAAGAAGACGGGCCCAGTGGAGTGGACCCCAGAGGCCGAGGCGGTGTTGCAAGATTTGAAGAAGTATCTCTCCTCTTCCCTGGTGCTTGTTGTGCCTAAACCACAAGAGCCATTACTGCTATACCTAGCAGCAACAAATCAAGTGGTTAGTGCCGCATTAGTGGCACAGAGAGAGGTCGTTGAAGAGACAGCAGCAGCGACAGAGTCAACGGCTGGCAGGTCAGAACCCTCCCCGGTAGGGCTCGGTCCCGGCAATACTGAGTCCCTGGCAGGGCTCGATCCCAGCAAGGCTGACGCCCGTGCGACAGGACCCGCACGACCAGGTGAAGTGGTGCAAAGGAACAAGATGGTGCAGCACCCGGTTTACTTTGTCAGCTCCCTCTTGTAGGGAGCTAGGTCAAGGTATTCCGGTGTGCAAAAGATGCTCTTCGGCCTCCTTATGGCCTCGAGGAAGCGGTGCCACTACTTCCAAGCGCACGAGATCACCGTGGTTACCCGCCTTCCATTGCAACAGATACTGCATAACCCAGATGCAACAAGAAGGATCGTGGAATGGGCCCTGGAGCTGTCAAGTTTCGGCTTGAAGTTCGAAAGCACCTCGACGATTCAGAGCAGAGTCTTGGTGGAGTTTGTTGCAGAATGGACCTCGACGCCCAACGAAGAGGTACAA
The DNA here is from genome assembly GCF_018294505.1 of Triticum aestivum. NCBI lineage: Eukaryota > Viridiplantae > Streptophyta > Magnoliopsida > Poales > Poaceae > Triticum > Triticum aestivum. The sequence goes on along the minus strand of NC_057804.1, from coordinate 535,091,806 downwards.
GAGACCACTCTCCCCGGCAAGGAAACGAGTGGCAACTGGATCATGTACTTTGATGGGGCTTTTTCGCTACAAGGCGCCGGTGCTGGCGTGCTGCTTGTCGCACCCACCGGGGAGCACCTCAAGTACGTCATCCAAATGCACTTTCCCCGGGAGATGTCAACCAACAACACCGCCGAGTACGAGGGTTTGCTTGTTGGTCTTAGTATCGAGGCGGACCTCGGAGTCAAAAAGCTCATCGTCAGGGGCGACTCGCAACTCATCGTCAGGCAGGTCAACAAAGATTCAAAGCCCGTTGATGGAAGCCTATGTGGATGAAGTGAGGAAGTTGGAGGAGCGCTTTGATGGTATAAAAGCTTAGCACATCCCTCGGGCGGAGAACGACGTCGTCGACTACTTGTCAAAGTGCGCTACCCTCCAGCTACCTGTGGAACCAGGTACTTTTGTGCTTCAGTTAACTCAACCGCCCATTGAGCCATCAACTGGGCAGAACAAGCGGAGGAAGCTAGGTTCCGGCAAGTACTTCCCCACCGGGCTCCCTGGAGCCGCTAGTGAAGATGTCGCCATGGATGCCGATCTTGCCGTGGGGCCGCCAACTCCGGCAGGGCCTGAGGCCATGGCCGTGGAGACGGCCGCCCCCGCGGCAGAAGAGATGCCTTTAGTCCTTGTTGTCGAGCCACAAGCTCTGGCATGGGCACAACGCACTGTCCGATTCCTCCAAGTAGGAGAGCTTCCTGAGGAGTAGGAAGAAGCAGAAAGAGTAGCCCGCCGGTCTGCTCTGTATCAATTCGTTGATGATGCACTGTACAGAAGGAGACCAAATGGGGTGAAATTGAAGTGCATCTCCCAAGAGGAAGGACTAGAGCTGTTGGCGGAGATACATGGAGGCATATGTGGCTCCCACATAGGGTCAAGGGCCCTTGCCGGCAAGGCTTCTTCTGGCCCACTGCCCTCCAGGATGCGACGTCACAAGTAACTAAGTGTGAAGCATGCCAGTTCCATTCAAAGAAGCTTCATCAACCAGCCCAAGCCCTTCAAACCATCCCTCTCTCCTGGCCCTTCTCGGTCTGGGGGCTCGACATATTGGGCCCCTTCCCCCGCGCTGTCGGGGGCTTTGAGTACTTGTATGTTGCCATCGACAAGTTCACAAAGTGGCCAGAGGTGAAGGCAGTGAGGAAGGTGATGGCACAGTCAGCCATCAAGTTCTTCAAGGGACTAGTTTGCCGTTTTGGGGTGCCCAACAGGATCATCACCGACAACGGCACGCAGTTCACAAGCCATGCCTATGTGCAATACATTGAGGATCTCGGCAGCAAGGTCTGTTTTGCTTCCGTGGCACACCCACAAAGCAACGACCAAGCGGAGAGAGCAAATGCTGAAGTCCTGCGAGGCCTAAGAATGAAGACTTTCGACAGGCTGCGCAAGAGTGGAAGGTGCTGGATTGATGAGTTGCCGGTGGTTCTTTGGTCAATTAGGAAAACTCCAAATCGAGCTACCGGCCAGACACCCTTTGCCCTGGTCTATGGGGGCAGAAGCAGTTCTCCCCACGGAACTCATATATGGGTCACCTCGAGTACTCGCTTATGATGAGCTTGAGCAAGAGCGACTACAGCAAGATGACGCAACGCTCTTTGAGGAAGATCGTCTCCAGGCAGCTGTGAGAGCAGCACGCTACCAGCAAGCCTTGCACCGCTACCACAGCCGCAAGGTTCATGCCCAGAGCTTTGAGGAAGGCGACCTTGTTCTTCGCTACGTTCAGTCGGCCAAGAATTCCAACAAGTTGACGCCGAAGTGGGAAGGCCCTTATAGGGTAACACGAGTCACCAGGCCCGACGCAGTCCGCCTGGAGACGGAAGATGCCATTGCAGTGAGCAATTCCTAGAACATCGAGCATCTTCGCAAGTTTTACCCATAAGGCGTGGCTGCCGGGCCTCCCGGCAAGCCACCCTTTAGTACAAGCCTTGCCGGCAAGCATGTAACCCTTTGTAAAAAGCTAGGCGCAGACCCTAAGCACTAATAAATGAAGCGCTGGTGCCCTAAGTTATAGCATGCATGCTAGGTCGAGTCTCCTCCTCGGTTAGGGTTGATAGTGCTCGACGGCGGCTAACCCCAAGCTTAGAGGTCGAGTGTGCATCTCTCTGTTTCTTCCTTGTCCTTTTTGGTTCGCATGACACGTAAGTATTTCTGCTGAGCTATTCGGAAGAAAGGAACGAGCCGGTGACCCGACCCCGGCAAGCCAAGGTTGCCGGGGGATGCAAATACAAGGATCCGTCCACGGCAAGCCAAGGCTGCCAGGGGCTGCAGGTCCAGATAAGTCTGTTTATCCTCTACCATGCATTTCGTTATGAACTAGGGTATGTGAAACCTCGTTTTATCCCTGGGCTACCGTGTTCCCCTCTTTCCGCACCCAAGGATTACTTCCTGGGTCCGAAGTTGGTCGTAGTTGTGGCAGCAAGGAGATAGAACGTGGGGCTTAAACCCATCTCATCCCCGCATCCGCCAAGAGCGTGAGAAAGGTTGAGCGAAATGGGGAAACAGCGAGGCATGTTGCTGGGCGAAAAACGTTTACTTTGGATGGCAACAAGGATTCGATCCTTGATGCAGGTTTCACTCGCGAACGGAAAGCCCGGCAAACCTCCCTTTTTCATTAAAAACATCCCGTACAGGTACAGTTCATACGGAATGAAAAACATGAATAGGGGGATTACAAGTTCTAAAGTTAACAAAGGCCCGAAGGCTTACAAGATGAAAAAGAGATAAGGTGCCCGTAATCCCTTTCTGTCCCTCTCCTCAAGAAATGGAACAAAAAGGCAAAAGGGCAAGAGGGGCGCCTTGGCGAGCTACGGGTGGCAAAAGACACCGAGGAAACACCTCGGTGGCCGTCCAGGGGCTGGATGGTGATGGCGGAACTGGAGGAAGAGCTGGAAGACGAGGCGGCAGGACCATCAATACGCTACGAAGGCGTCGGTCCCGCGTACTCCAACTTGACGGCCTTGCCACCCTCCCTCTTCCTATTCCATAGCCTCCCACCGCCAGCCGCCCAAGGAGGTGACCCCGAGAAGTTCAAGGAGCCGGCGACGCGGATGATGGAGTCGTTGGTGCCGCTCCAGAGCGACGCACCCGATGCCTATTCGGACCCGTCGTCCTGCCGCCTGCTACCCTCGTCATCGTTGCCGCTGTCCTCCTCATCACTCCCGCTCAAGGAGGAATTTTCATTGTCGGAGGAGCTCTCCACTCAGCACTTTAGATGAGTTCCAAGGTCTCCAAAGACCTTGACGGAGAGCAGGTCGTCCTCCATCAACTTGAAGAGAAGGATGAGCCCTGGCGTCAGGCTGTGGACACGGGCGAAGGTCTTCCATCCTCGACGAAGGTACATGACGTGAGGGGCGGGGAACTCGACATCGTCCCATATGCCGCTATTCCCTCAACTCCTCATGTGCAGCCGCAACGCATGCGGTGGATCCAGCTCCATGGCCCGAGCGAACGGGGTCGGGAGACGAAGATGATGGCGCGCCGGTCGGTGCAGTCTAACAAAGAATTCGTAGGGGTTGTCCCTGACGTGGCCCTCCATCGGAGGAGGGGCTGCTGGCGGAGGTGAGGCCGATCTGCCGCCCCGTCCTCCTCTCCCCCGAGCGCCGCGACGGCCTCGATCTCGCCCCCTCCCCTCCCTCTCGCGTCCGGCTCCGCCGCCACGAGCTCTTGTGGAGGGGCGATGCGTTGTCGAGCCGAGACCCTCTCCACCACCGATGAAGCGTCACCACACCCCCTCGCCATGACGAGAAGAAGGAGGGAGCAAGGACAGGAAGAGGCAGATGATGGAGAATTGAGGGGAACTATTCCTCCCGCTCCTGTCTTTATTAAGGGGCGGGGGCGAGGCTCGGCCGCCCCCTCTCAGCCAATCCGGCCCGTTGAAGTGACAACAAGCGGAGCCGTCGACCGCCCTCCCCGCTCCATTGAAGGCGCATGGGAATCGACCCGCGCACGCGCACGACTTCCCACATCCCGCGTGCCCGTTATTCACCCTGCACCGTGCATGCAACAAACGTGGCGAAAGGGATAGGCGTAGCGGGACGCGTGGAGCGACGGTTCCCAAACGAGGGCAGTAAATGAGCAGCAGCCCTGCGGTCTCAAAGAGACACGCAAGCCGCCTCTTTACTGTCCACCACGGGATGATGCCAGCATGCTTCCGTCATATGCACGCACGACCCCCACGTCATGCATCCAACGCAGGTCGTGGGGGGAAGCACATCGGACGCAACAGTTACCGCGGTAAACATCTGCCCCAACTGTCGGCGCACCGTTCTGGGCCTGGCTCAACAACGTGCTGCACTTATGTACGGCCCGGGCCCGGGGGCTCCTGTCGGTGTACAAAAGTAGAGGCTCTACTTTTGACCCCTTTACTTGTGCACGGGCAGTCAGAGCCACCTACCATGCCCACGCATAAACAGGGCAGGAGAGGGAAGCAGGAGAGAACCCGAAGGCACAAGACGAACAAAGCAATGACAAGGGGCAAGGCCACTAAGATCAAGTAGACAAAGCAGATTTCCCCGGCAAGGATCCTTGCCGGGGGAGCCTCAGCGGCCCCGGCAAGACCCTTGCCGGGGCAGCTCGCCCCACACCAACAAAGCAAGCCCCCTTCGAGCCCACCAATGTTAAGCAAATGTATTGGGACAGGGCTCAAGAGGCACCTCCGTGGTGGCATGCAGATCTTTGTGAAGACAAAGAACATTCAAGGTCAGATGAGGATTAGAAGCCCACGAGACCCCCGGCAAGGTCCTTGCTGGGGACGATAGCATGCCACAGCAAGACCCTTGCCGGGCCACCCGGCAAGGCCCTCGCTAGGCGCGCCAGCGGGGCCACTACCAGGCCCGCGCCAGCAGGTCTCCACCGCCGCCGTTCACATGCCGCCGACCCAACCAGCTGTACAGGCACCTGCATGGAAACATGCAGCCCTTCATGGAGGATCCACCATCGTGCCACCTCAGCTACCTGCCTGCCTTCATGGCACTGCATGCATCACTGGCCAGGGCGCGTGTCAAAGCCAGGAGGGGCGGCGACGGACGGGATGGGCCTCACCCCCGTCCCCGATAAAGTGGAGGGACACCTAAGCCCCGCATTTAATGCACTTTGTCCTGTAATACCAGCGATAAGCTCATAACGCTGTAGCACTTTCCACCTCCTGTGTGCCACTTTGGCAGCCCCTTTCGCCTATAAAAGGAGGCCCAAGGCGCACGGGAGAAGGATTCGGCTCTTTGGAACCTGGCAACACCCAGAGCTAGTTCAAGAGCTCAAGAACACTAAATACATCCACCAAAGTAGGATCGTAGGGTTTTACTCACCTTTGCGGTCCGAACCTGGGTAAATCCCCTTTGTGCTGTCTGCTAGTCCCGCTCTTCTCTTGATCCCGTGCCCCGCAACCGTAGTAGGGATTTTTGTGATCCCATAGGTGTCGTTTCCCACCGACATCTTTGGCGCGCCAGGTAGGGGGTGCAATTGTGAGAATCTGGTCTAGTGGTAGGCCTAGCAGTTCATCATCGCCATGGCTCCTCAGAAGAAGACGACCACGGCGATCAGTTCATCCGGAACCGGACTGCCATCACCGATGCGGGCCAGTAGCAGGCCAGTCGCGGAGAGAGCCCGTGGTGCGGCCCGCGAACACCCACATCGCCCTGGCAGTCTGGCCCCGGTGGGCGGTGTTGTTTCTGCGACGGGCGACGAGCCGTGCGACGCCGGCCCCAGAGACGGAATCGCCCCCCCCCCGCAGGCGGCGCGGGGCCCTCCAGAGGCGTCATCGTGCCGCCAACCGATGGCGTGGCAACCTCCAAGACACCAACGCCAGCACCCACGGCGCGCTCTTTTCAGATCGTACGAGATGAGCAGCGCCGCCATGCTGGTGACCCAGGGCGCCGCCCTGGTGTAACATCCACGATGCGGCTATATCTCCCACGTGTCGAAGCACGACTTAGAGGCATAACCACATAGTGGTTTTGTCGCAAGAAGGGTCATCTTCACACAATCCCATGTAATGAACAAGAATGGGATAAAGAGAGTTGGCTTACAATCGCCACTTCACACAATACATAATTAAGATCATACATCATTCAAATACACTCATAGACCGGCTACGATCAAATTCAAATGAAAAGAAGACAACCCCAAATGCTAGATCCCCGATCGTCCCGACTGGGCGCCACTACTGATCATCTAGAAATGATACATAGTAACGGGCAAGGGCCTCATCAAATTCCCACTTCAGCTCAGTTGTGCCCTCTGCGCTGGTATCCTCGGCACCTGCATCTGTTTTGGTAGAATCTGTGAGTCACGAGGTCTCAGCAATCTCACACCCGCGAGATCAAGACTATTTAAGCTCATAGGTAGGAAAAGGGGTAATATGGTGGAGCTGCGGCAAGCACTAAGCATATATGGTGGCTAACATACGCAAGTGAGAGCGAGAAGAGAAGCAACGCAACGGTGGAGAAGCTAGAAGCGATCAAGAAGTGATCCTGAAACTACTTACGTCAAGCACAACTCAAACCGTGTTCACTTCCCGGACTCCGCCGAGAAGAGACCATCACGGCTACACACACAGTTGATGTATTTTAATGAAGTCAAGTGTCAAGTTATCTACAACCGGACATTAACAAATTCCCATCTGCCTCATAACCGCGGGCACGGCTTTTGAAAGATTATATACCCTGTAGGGGTGTCCCAACTTAGCCCATCATAAGCTCTCATCGTCAACGAAGGATAAACCTTCTCCCGGGAAGACCCGGTCAGTCTAGGAATCCCGGTTCGCAAGACATTTCGACAATGGTAAAACAAGACCAGCAAAGCCACCCGAATGTGCCGACAAATCCCGATAGGAGCTGCACATATCTCGTTCTCAGGGCACACCAGTTTGTCCAAACTTCCGATAGGCCAGCCCAGAGTTGCCCCTGGTGGCCACCGGCGGCTGACAGGTTGGACCAACACTCACGACGAGCACTGGCCCAGGGGGGTAAATAAAGATGACCCTTGGGCTCGCGAAAACCCAAGGGAAAAGGGCTTAGGTGGCAAATGGTAAAACCAAGGTTGGGCCTTGCTGGAGGAGTTTTATTCAAAGCGAACTGTCAAGGGGGTCCCATAAATCACCCAACCGTGTAAGGAACGCAAACTCAAGGAACATAACACCGGTATCACGGAAACTAGGGAGGCAAGAGTGGAACAAGTCACCAGGCATAAGGCCGAGCCTTCCACCCTTTACCAAGTATATAAGGTGCATTAATTAAACAGGAGATATTGTGATATCCCAAAATATCCATGTTCCGACCAAGAACAAACTTCATCTTCACCTGCAACTAGCAACACTATAAGAGGGGCTGAGCAAAAGCGGTGACATAGCCAAACAACGGTTTGCTAGGACATGATGATTAGAGGTTTGACATGGCAATAGGGAGGCATGATAAACAATGGCAGGTAGAGCTAACATAGCGATAGAGCGAGTACTAGCAAGCAAACATAGAAGTGATATCGAAGGTATGGTCATCTTGCCTGCAAGGTTCTCAGAGTTGTCGAAGGCTTGATCCTCGTTAGCGTTCTCAACAGGCTCCTCGTGCACGTACTCGTCTCCCGGCTCTACCCAAAGCAAGAACACAAGCAAAGGAACTACAATAAATCACGGTGCAATGCACAAGCAACATGATGCAATACATGTCATGATATGCGAGATTGATATGCAATGCGCATGCGTGCTTTGGGAGGAAAACGGATGAACAAGGCATCAACTTGGCAAACCAAGTATGCCGCTGGAAAGATGAGATGATTTCGGTTGAAATCGATATAAGGATCACCGGAAACGGATGCACGGTTTGCAAATGGCAAGCAAGACAAGAATGGCACAAAGCTGCGATTAACAGCACGATGCTACTTAGCATGCAACAAGAAACTATGCTGCAGCACCCCAACATAAAAACAAAACATGTGGCAGTGATCTACAGGAGATGCTTAACAAAAGAGGAACACTGAGCTACGGCTAAATCACATCATAACAGGTACAAACAAGCATGGTGAAAGTGCAAAAAATATCAGGTTGGACATGGCATAAACAGCATCACGAAGCAATGTTCAGAGCAAGTTATCAACATGCTACAGGAACTTATAATAGCAAAACAAGACATGGCATGAATCTACTCAAAGCATAGATCAAAAGTCCCTTACTAACCATAAGCCAAAAAGGATTAGAAAATAACATGGCACCCATGTGAACATAGCAAGTTCCGTTAACAGATTCAGCAAACAAAGCATGGCATTGACAGAATTACGGAGGCACCTTCGTGAGCTCGGTGCACTCACTACAGAGCATCTCCAGATAAACTAAGCATACATACACCAAGAATACATGTCATAGAAGCTATACATGTCAAGAACAACATCATAGCATACACGGATCAACTACAACAACCTCGGCAAAATTGAATAACATGTAAATAATCTGCCAGGAACCATTTTGAAGCAAAAGTAGAGCACGAAAATGACATGCTAGACTACTCCATAATTGCAAACAGGGCCATGGATGGATAGAGCATAACCACATGTTCAAAACACGCTTACTAAAGTATCTCAAATTATGCTTGGATCTCTCTGTAGCAACATGTTTACATGGCATCACAATAACAACAGAACAGGGACTAAAATCAGCATTATCACAAAGCCTAGTTTGCATGATTGTGCTAGTCACCACATTGATCACAAAAATACATGGCAAGTACCTCTGTAAAGAAGACATGGCATAGCTCAACTCACATGTAGAGCTCAAGTCCATAGGATGAACACATCAATCATGGCAAAAATGACAAAAGTGCATGTTCTGATAAGAATCTGAAACTAACATTATGAAGCACTCTTCCAACAGCATTTCGGGCATCAAGATGAGCTCAAATGCAAATGATGCAATGAGATGAAATGATGTACTCTTCGAGACGAACAATTCGGTATGCTACGCGCCCAAAATGGAGCCACGAGTGCAGAGTTGTGGTGCGATGAACATGCAACAAAAATTAATGACAGAAAGACGAAATCGGGGGAAGAGGTCAACCGAGGTGGATCTGGATCTGGATCCGGATCGAGGTGCACGGATGCCGAGGCATCACCGGAGGCTCGGGGCGCGATTGTCGGAGTTGGGGAAGGACGGGGACAAGGCCGAGGCGGCGGCCGGCTGCGGGCGGCGCGCGGTGGACTCGGGCGTGGGCCGGGCGGCGCACGAGGCATGCGGCAACCGAAGGCG
>NC_057804.1:533836749-533860428 GCF_018294505.1 Triticum aestivum | reverse complement strand
ATGTCATACACTACTTTCTATTTTCCATTGGAGTTCGATTGCACATTGAGCCAACGTGTGCATGACTCGACGGTCCAGGAAGGAAATCCTTCCTTTTCAGCTAGAAAAACTGCCAACATTTCAAAACTGCAACTTGATGAAGGGGCACATCACATACACCCATTTGCTCAAGTCCACTCTGGCCCATATGTGTTTTGTTCAATCACATTCAAGAACACAGAGAGAACTGAAACGCAGTTTCATTGTTCCTTCTATCACCTGTCGCTGAAACCGTTTGATTGTTTTTGCCGAAATGATTTACAAGTTCAGCAAGTGATGAGCTGCGAGAATAACCTATTCATTAGGTAGGCGTTTCCGCGCTATGCTGAATGTGGTACAATTTTCGACGCAGATTCATAATTTGCAGCTTAGCTTATCTCTTGGCCCTCCAATTAAAATATAGGGGTTGACCTTCATCACAGGCGCCGGAGCTTCTCTGCATCTATATATAATGGACATTCCCTAGCTTCTGGACAATCACCACAAAGCAGCAGGCCTTTGTCTTTGTAGGCTGAGTGTCTCCAGTAGTCATCCTTGTGTGAGTTTTCTTTACTTCGTTCCATTAATTCTTCATGGTTACGAAAGATATGCAGTTATACCGAAAAAGGCTTTCGCCCCGCTTTATAAATAAAATCAGTGGTGTTGGGTCCTTCCATTCTTGATATATATTTCATGCATGAGTGTTCTGATTTCTTCCTTCGGTTCTGAAGAAAAACATCTCTGGTCTAGGCTTTCTAGCTTACTGTAACTTGTTTCATTCAGTCCAGAGCTTAGTTGCACCGTGGATGTAGCTGGTCATGCATGTACATGCGTTTGTGTATCAGTACTGTTGTGTATGCTTTATTTGATCTGTAGTGCTGATGATTTTTCCATCAGAAACAAACATGGAGAGTTCATGTGTATCCAACGTCACCATTCGCAGTGTATTGTAAATTATCTCTTTCGGCATAGGGATTGATGTTCTGCTTCATTTACAGGCAGACGTATCCATCTGCACATAGGCACAAGCAACCTTGTCGGTGATAATGCCGAGAACCGTGTCCGACGGAGGTGAAGACTTTGATGGCGACGTCTCCAGTCAGCCGGGGTCGCGCCGTCACACAGACAGCAACAGCACTCACCACCACCATGGCTACAAGGTCGGGTTCCCGCCGGTGAAGGGCCTCTTCGCGGAGTTCGCTGATGGGGTGAAGGAGACGTTCTTCGCCGACGACCCGTTGCGGGAGTACAAGGACCAGCCGAGGTCCAAGAAGCTGTGGCTCAGCCTGGTGCACCTCTTCCCGGTGCTGGACTGGGGCAGGAGCTACACCTTCGGCAAGTTCAAGGGGGACTTGGTCGCCGGCCTCACCATCGCCAGCCTCTGCATACCTCAGGTATAGTAGGTGTCTATTCTTCTTGCATGCAGCAATCACGGTACAGTTGTTTGATTTATCTTACATGCGCTCTCCAATGGTGTCTTATCTTACACCAGGATATTGGTTATGCCAAGCTTGCCAACCTGCAACCACACGTTGGACTGTGTAAGTTCACATAAAACACGGTAGAATGCCCAGTTTTGCTCCTGCAAATATGCATGCAGCTAGAATGACCAGAGTTTTGCTGGATCCTTTTTGCAGACAGTAGCTTCGTCCCGCCTTTGATATACGCCCTGATGGGCAGTTCCAGGGACATAGCCATCGGTCCAGTGGCCGTCGTGTCGCTGTTGCTCGGCACTCTCCTCCAGGAAGAGATCGACCCGGTAAAGAATCCACTTGAGTACAGCCGGCTGGCGTTCACCGCAACCTTTTTTGCGGGGATCACTCAGGCAATGCTCGGATTCTTCAGGTGAGCATGGCCCCCCGGTGCCTGTTAACTTTCCAGTTCACGATGACATGTTGGCATGAACACTTGAATACCTCATCTATTTTATGTAGTCTCTGACCGGGCTCTGCTGCAGGCTAGGGTTTATCATAGAGTTCTTGTCTCACGCGGCAATCGTCGGCTTCATGGCGGGTGCCGCCATCACCATTGCCCTTCAGCAGCTGAAAGGCTTACTTGGCATCGCGAAATTTACTAAGAAGTCTGACATCATATCGGTCATGGAATCAGTATGGGGAAATGTTCACCATGGGGTAAGAATATCATACCTTTCATATACATTTTACTTCTGGTATGAAATAAAATATTTCATAAAACTTACAATTGCAATGTTGATTCAGTGGAACTGGCAGACGATATTGATTGGATCGTCCTTCTTGGCGTTTCTTCTAACTACCAAATACATTGTAAGATAATAATATAACATGTGCAAAATTTCATCTTAGTTCTCCTTGACTATTTGTGATGATCATGCCGTTCCATTGGGATAATTCAGGCCAAGAAGAATAAAAAGCTCTTCTGGGTTTCTGCAATCGCTCCTCTCATTTCAGTGGTCATATCCACCTTTTGTGTGTACATCACCCGTGCAGACAAGCAGGGTGTTGCAATTGTAAGTCGTACTTGACTACCTACCACTTTTTCCATCAGAGTATCTGTGGTAACAAGTTAGTTGAAGACAACAATATGGGCTAATCACTAATTAATTGCAGGTCAAGAATATAAAACAAGGCATCAATCCACCTTCATTTCATCTCATATATTGGTCTGGCCCATACTTGGCGAAAGGATTCAGAATTGGTGTAGTATCTGGAATGGTTGCCCTTACGGTAATAAAAACTTCATTACCATTTCAGTTTCAATTTTTTCTGCGTGGATTTTTTTTTAAGGATATCCAACAATGTCAAAACTAATGCAAACCTTTTAGGAAGCAATTGCAATTGGAAGAACATTTGCTGGCATGAAGGACTACCAAATAGATGGGAACAAAGAAATGGTGGCTCTAGGAACCATGAACGTTGTTGGTTCAATGACTTCGTGCTATGTAGCCACAGGTGACTACTAATGTAGTTTTAAATTGGTACCTATCCCATACAAATATAGCATTCTACTGAAAAGATATGTTCGCTGCAGGTTCTTTCTCACGATCAGCAGTCAATTACATGGCTGGCTGCAAAACAGCAGTATCCAATGTTGTAATGGCAATTGTAGTGATGCTCACACTGTTATTGATCACTCCATTGTTCAAGTACACGCCCAATGCCATTCTGGCTTCTATCATCATAAATGCAGTGGTTAACCTAGTTGACTATGAGACAGCCTACCTTATATGGAAGGTTGATAAAATGGACTTCGTGGCATTGCTAGGAGCATTCTTTGGGGTCGTATTTGCATCAGTGGAGTACGGCTTGCTCATTGCGGTGCGAACTACTACAATTTTTGTCATGTTAATTACAACTGAATTCCTCCTATTGACATGCTTAATGAATGTGGATCTTGCATGGAATAGGTTGCAATATCTCTTGGAAAAATTCTACTCCAAGTAACACGGCCGAGAACAGCTTTACTCGGTAACCTTCCAAGAACAACGATCTATAGGAATGTTGAACAATACCCAGAAGCTGCCAAGGTGCCCGGGATTATGATTGTCCGAGTGGACTCAGCCATCTACTTCACAAACTCCAATTATGTTAAAGAGAGGTAAAGTTCTTTTCTACAAGATTTTACTGAGTTATTTCAGTCACTGGCATGATTACTAGTATAGGAACTAATAATCTTATTTTTCAGAATCCTAAGATGGCTGAGGGACGAGGAGGACCAACAACAGGAACAGAAGCTGTACAAAACAGAGTTTCTCATTGTTGAGCTATCTCGTAAGGAGACAAGGATTTACTATATTTTATAATAAGGAAAATACTATTTTATTTATTTATTTCTAAACACTGATCTACTAACTCTTCAACAGCGGTAACTGATATCGACACGAGTGGAATCCATGCCTTGGAGGAGTTGCTGAAAGCACTTGAAAAGCGCAAAATTCAGGTAAAATACCAAAAACTAGGAGCAGAATTGTATAACTATTAGTTGCTACAGCAAGAATGTTCATGGAAGAAACACTTAATTAAGAACAAAATCCATGTGTGCCACTTACAGCTGATCCTCGCCAATCCCGGGCCAGCAGTGATTCAGAAGCTGCGATCAGCGAAATTCACGGAGCTCATCGGCGACGACAAGATATTCCTGTCGGTCGGTGATGCGGTGAAGAAATTTGCTCCAAAGTCAGCCCTGAACGTCTGAAGAAGGTGCGTCGAGCGAAGCATTGTACAGGCGATGCAAAGAGATGTGTTGGTGTTATTTTTATAGAGCAAGGAACACAGAGGTACACGCCATAGTTCGTGCAAAGGTAAATAATGGAGGTGTGTGGAGTTGGAGCGCATCAGGTTTGCAAGGTGTGGTTGGTGAGAAAGGGGGAGATGGTGGCCTAGTTGGACATCTGCATCAGTGTGCCGTGGTTGTGGTGTGTGTTGGCGAGCAGTTGGATGGAGGTTTATTATGACCCATCTTTGGGGTTTTCTTCCCTCTCCAGTTTTTGGATCTGTATCATTGTATCTTGTTAGTGTTTGTACTTCAAGGCTTTATAAAGAGGTTTTGCATTTGGCTGAGTGGAATGGATACACTAAAGATTCCTACACTACTCCGATAAGATGAGTTGCTTGCTTGTGCATTCTAGCTTTGGGGTATTAGAGCGTCTCTAGCCGATCTTTCAAAACTCCCTCATCGTATTCATCATCCTCTAATCTAATTCCTTACTTTTTTAGGAAATAGAGTTTGTCCATCTAGCCGATCTTTCCAAAAAAAAAAAAGCCGAACACAAAATTTTCACACAAATTCATTTGAAACACGCATTTAAACTATTTCATTGGATAATTAAATGACAATACCACATTAACATCAAACCTAACATACTTGAACAGTTAATTACCAAGTACATTTCCACTACACCAACGTTAAACGAGCTAAAGCATCACCAGATAAGCGGAGCTCTACTCCTGGTTGGAGGGGATATTGATCACCCCACGCCGGAGCCGCCGACCTCATCGTCATTGGCGGCGGGCTGAATCCATGACATCAGTCCTTGCAACATTCATTGTCACAATGCCTGAATGACGAGCACAAGATTTTGGTAGAGGTACACATACAGCTCTACAACATATACTGAAAATCGCTTCCTTCGAATGAGCTTATACACACAAGGTTAACTGGGCGGAACGGTTCAGTCCTGGATGTCGCTCCCCAGGCGACGCCAAGAGCCAAACCCTAGCGCCGCCACTAGTCGCCGTCTAATGTGACCTCCCTTGCTGCCACTGCCTCTAGCCTCTGCTGCGGTGGCGGCAGGCCCTATTTCCGAAGGAGGTTGGGTTTCCTCGGGGAGGCGCGCCAAAGGTGGAGGTCGTCCCATGTGAGGGGACGCTGACGGGGAAAAGGAAGGAAGGGCGGCAGCCCTAGTGTTTTTCTCCAGTCCAACTCACTAACCTTACTACTGCCGGTCGTCCTCGATCAGGCCGCCGACAAGTTCCGTACTCCTTCATCGGCGGTCTTCACGGATTGGTGCATGGCACTCCTGGAATTCTGGATCGGATGGGATCCGGTCATGCGCGTCCGGAAACATCAACCGTGTGGCTTCAAGGGGGAACATCGTGAAGCTCCGGTTTCCATCGACACCATGGGGTACATCAGCATATATGCCGCAAACTCCATGATGTTGATAGAGGTGGGGAATGTCAAGGTGGCTAAGATTGGAAGACCAAAAGATCTCGATGGCTCAAGTCGAGTTTGAGACTGTTAAGTAACGGCGGAGCTGGGGGTCTTGGATGCGATGAAAACAATGCTTCAGAGGTTGATATGTGGGTACGGTCCTGCTGTTGGACGATGTTCTTGTGCAAACCGCACGCGTGATGCCTGTGAGCCTGGTGATTAGGCAGCGGTGGCCTCGGCAAGTGGGGATGGCAGCACTTGGGGACTTCAATTTTAGTGGTGCTCCTTGAGTAAGAGTCTCGATTTCCAGGGTGAAAACTCTAGGTCTGACCTTCATTGGTTGTACCTGGCGAGAGCTCGGAATTTCTCCAGGGTGAAAACCTTAGATATGTTGATCGGGCAGTGAAGGCGCTTGTGCACTGTTTGCTTCCTAGAGGCGTCACTTTTGAAGAACCTCCTTTGTAGTTCGGATGCTGTCATTGGTGGTGGTTTGGGTTCGGCTGCTGCGAGTGGTTGATCACTGTGGTTGGGTCTTTTTTTCTTTCTTCTTTTTTTATCCTTTTGGTTGTGTGCATCCTTGAAGTCTCTAGTTCTTGACATTAGTTTGGTGCAGAGACTGGGTGGAACTGATATCTTTGATATTAATATACTCTCTTTGTCGAAAAATGCACAAGGTTAACTCATGACTAAATTTTCAGCTCTGGTCTAGAAATAGAACAGACATACTTCCTCTGTCCAAAAATAAGTGTCTCAAGCTTAGTACAACTTTGCATTAAAGTTAGTACAAAGTTAAAACATTTATTTTGGGACGGAGGTAGTATTTATTTACTAGAACTGGTAAGGATTTCCTCCAAATATTTGATCCATGGCTGAGGGAAGCACAACAGTACAACACAGCAATACATCATTGACAACGCTGCCTTGTGTAGGCATGCAGTTACTCATCCTTTCCATGATTGTTCAAGTGGCCTACTGATCAAACTCATAGAGGGGATAAAATATACTAGTTTCTTCAACGTAGTTGTGGACTTGTGCACGAGCTCCTCTGCTTATGGCATGTTACAACATACTCTACTTAACAAGCTGTCTCCGGGACGAGGCAGGCCCCAATAATGCAGTTGTTAATTCTAATTATGCACCGTCGACAGAGCATGATCTGCAGCAGGATCAGACTGGAGATCAACAAAGCCAGTCGTCGCAAAACAGATCGATTGCTTAATGCAGCAGGATCAAACTGGAGATCGACAAAGCTAGTCGTCGCAGAAACAGATCGATTGCTTAACTACTAGTTGATGAGATGCTGCTATATTTTATCCCCTTTATGACTCTGATCAATAGGCCCCTTGAACAGCCTTGAAAGGATGAGTGTAACTGCATGTCTGCATGCATGCATACACAAGGCAGGGTAAACAGCAACTAGCCAGGTTATGATATGATGTCTTGATAAACAGATGAAAGCCACCAGGGAGAGCTCATAGCCAGTCTGCTTGTTCAGCAGATAGAGCAGATGCACATTCTTTCAACTCCGGTTGTGTTCTGCAAGATAATTTACAAGTTGAGCGAGTGATGAGCTGTGAGAATAACCAGTCCATCAGGTAGGTGTTTTCTGCATGCGCAATGTTTAATATGGCGCAATCCTCGACGTAGATTCATAATTTGCAGCCCACCAATCAAAAAAGAGGAGTTGACCTTTGATGGCGACGGGAGCTTCTCCGCATCTATGTATAATGAACATTCCTTGGCTTCTGAGCAATCAACACAAAAGCAGCAGGGCTTTTCATCGCTGTGTAGGTTCTCCTTCCTTCCTCCATTCTTCATTGTTCTGACTACTGAATGATACATCAGTCCTGCTGGGTGCTCCATTCTTGATATATATTGTTGTTGTTCATGCATAAGTTTCGAATTCCTTCCTTCGGTTCTGAAGAATAGCATTCTGGTCTTTGTTTTCTTACTGTAAGTAAAACAATTCCATTTGATTCGGAACTAAGACCTTACTTGCACCATGCATGTAGCTGGTAATCGTGCTTGTTCATGCGTTTGTATGTGCTCGTTCATGGATGTTTAACTTCACTTCTCACTACTTCACTTACAGACAGACACTCCCATCCTGCACCGGCGTGCAGTGCAAAAACTTCGGCGACAATGTCGAGAACCATGGCGGACGGAAGTGAAGACGTCAATGGCAACATCTCCAGGACAGGGTCGCACCGCCAGACAGACTACCATGGATACAAGGTCGGGTTCCCGCCGGCGAAGGGCCTCTTTGCGGAGTTAGTCGAAGGGGTGAAGGAGACCTTCTTTGCCGACGACCCGCTGCGGGAGTACAAGGACCAGCCGAGGTCCAAGAAGCTGTGGCTCAGCCTGGTGCATCTCTTTCCGGTGCTGGACTGGGCCAGAAGCTACACCTTCGGCATGTTCAAGGGGGACTTCGTCGCCGGCCTCACCATCGCCAGCCTCTGCATACCTCAGGTAACAAACTAGCAAACTTAGCAAAGCAGCACCGTAGCCTCCACTGGCTTGTCAACGTACTCTGACATGTGCTCTCTCATGCTATCTTACATCAGGACATCGGTTACGCCAAGCTTGCTTTCCTGCCAGCACATGTTGGGCTCTGTAAGTTCAAGATATCTTTTCATCAATGTTGAGATTTCAGGATTTCCAGTTTTGCTCCTGCAAGTCTGCAACTATAATGACCAGAATGTTGCCGATTTTCGTTTGCAGACAGTAGCTTCGTTCCACCTCTGGTATACGCTGTGATGGGCACTTCCAGGGACATAGCAATCGGTCCCGCGGCCGTCCTGTCGCTGTTGCTCGGGACTCTCCTCCAGGAAGAGATCGATCCGGTTAAGAATCCATATGAGTACAGCAGGCTGGCGTTCACCGCGACATTCTTCGCAGGGATCACTCAGGCAATGCTCGGATTCTTCAGGTGAGCGTGGGTGGTCCCTGGTTTACTGACCCGCCACTTCCAGTTTCTGATGTCATATGGCATGGACACCTGACAGTCTCTGAACCGACTCGATTGATCTGCTGCAGGCTAGGGTTTATCATAGAGTTCTTATCTCATGCAGCCATCGTTGGTTTCATGGCGGGTGCAGCCATCACCATTGGCCTTCAGCAGCTGAAAGGCTTCCTTGGCATCGCAAAATTCACCAAGAAGTCTGACATCATCTCAGTCATGGAATCAGTATGGGGAAATGTACACCATGGGGTAAGAATATCCTACCTTCCATATATTCTGTTACTCTTGTCATGAAGACCAATATCTCATCAACTTGTCCTTGTGCTGTTGTTGATTCAGTGTAACTGGCAGACGATATTGATTGGAGCATCCTTCTTGGCGTTTCTTCTAACTACCAAATACATTGTAAGATTAATACTACATGTTCAGAATTTCATCTTGGTTCTCCTCGACTATTTGTGATGATCATGTTGTTCCACTGGGATAATTCAGGCCAAGAAGAATAAAAAGCTCTTCTGGGTTTCTGCAATCGCTCCACTCATTTCAGTGATCGTATCCACATTCTGTGTGTTCATCACCCGTGCAGACAAGCAGGGTGTTGCAATTGTAAGTCAACTTGAGTACTCGCAACTTCTGCCATCAGAAATTTCAGTAGTAACAAATTAATTGAAGATACCTATGTGGATTAATTACTGGATAATTGCAGGTCAAGGATATAAAGGAAGGCATCAATCCACCATCATTTCATCTCATATATTGGTCTGGCCCATACTTAGCAAAAGGATTCAGAATTGGTGTAGTAGCCGGAATGGTCGGCTTAACGGTAACAAAACCTTTATGGCCTTTTTAGTTACAATTGCATGGAACTTTTTTAGCATACCCAGCAATGTGTCAAAACCAATGCAATCTTTTTTAGGAAGCAATCGCAATTGGAAGAACATTTGCTGCCATGAAGGACTACCAAATAGATGGGAATAAAGAAATGCTGGCCCTAGGAACAATGAACATTGTTGGTTCAATGACTTCATGCTACGTAGGCACAGGTGACTACATTTTTAGTAGAAAAAAGTTACATACCCCATATATAGCATTCTACTGACAAGATATGTTCCCTGCAGGTTCTATGTCTCGATCAGCAGTCAATTACATGGCTGGCTGCAAAACAGCCATATCCAATGTTGTTATGGCAATTGTAGTGATGCTTACGCTGTTGTTGATCACTCCATTGTTCAAGTACACACCCAATGCCATTCTAGCTTCTATCATCATAAATGCAGTGGTTAGCCTAGTTGACTATGAAACGGCGTACCTTATCTGGAAGGTTGATAAAATGGACTTCATGGCATTGCTAGGAGCATTCTTTGGGGTCGTATTTGCATCAGTGGAGTACGGCTTGCTCATTGCGGTGCGAACTACTACAATTTTTGTCATGTTAATTACAACTGAATCCTCCTACTGACCTCGCTGATGATTGTGGATCTTGCATGGAATAGGTTGCAATATCTCTTGGCAAAATTCTTCTCCAAGTAACACGGCCAAGAACAGCTTTACTCGGTAACCTTCCAAGGACAACAATCTACACGAATGTTGAACAATACCCAGAGGCTAGGAAGGTACCTGGGGTTATGATTGTCAGAGTGGACTCAGCCATCTACTTCACAAACTCCAATTATGTTAAAGACAGGTAAACTTCTTTTTACAAGATTTAATGATCTATTGGCATGATTACTAGTATAGGAACTTATATTCTATTTTCAGAATCCTGAGATGGCTGAGAGACGAGGAGGAACAACAGCAGGAACAGAAGCTGTCCAAAACAGAATTTCTCATTGTTGAGCTATCTCGTAAGGAGACAACGGATTTACTGTATTTTATAATAACAAAGTTACTAATTAATTAGTTGCTTTTTTGCTAACGGTTTATAACACTGATCTACTAACACTTCAACAGCGGTGACTGATATCGACACAAGTGGAATCCATGCCTTGGAGGAGTTGTTGAAAGCACTTGAAAAGCACAAAATTCAGGTAAAATGCCAAAAACTATGATCAGAATTGCACAGCTACTAGCTGCTACCGCAAGAATGTTCATGGAGAAACACTTTACTAAGAAAAAAAAACCATGTATGCCACTTACAGTTGATCCTCGCCAATCCCGGGCCGGCAGTGATCCAGAAGCTGTGGTCAGCAAAATTCACGGAGCTCATTGGCGATGACAAGATATTCCTCTCTGTAGACGACGCGGTGAAGAAATTTGCTCCGAAGTCAGCCCTGAACGTGTGAAGAAGATGCGCCTAACAAAGCGATGTACATGTGAAGCAAAGGGATGTGTTGGTGCTGTTTTTTATAGAGCAAGGAGCATACAAGTGAATGGCATAGCTTGTGTAAAGGTAAATAATGGAGGTGTTCAGAGTTGGAGCATGTCAGGTTTGCAAGATGCGGTTGGAGGAAAAGGAGAAGATGGTGGCCTAGCTGGACATCTACATCAGTGTGCGTGGTCGTGGTGTGTGTCAGCGAGCAGTTGGATGGAGGTTCATATCATAATCCATCTTTGGGGTAATTTTTCTCCCCGGTCTTTGGATCCACACCTCTGTATCTTGTTAGTGTTTGTACTTCAAGTTGAAGGCTTCATAATGAGGTTTGGCATTTTGGCCCAGTGGTATGGTGCACTAGATTGCGAGGCATGCTCGAACTTGTGTGAGTAATAAGGATACTAAAGGTTCAAACACTGTACTCTGATAAGATGAGTTGCTTGCTTGCGCATTTCAGCTCTGGGGTATTGAACCAAACACATGGTGTGCATGTGTGAACCTTGCTATTGACTGGCAATGGCATGCATGTGTAAGCTGTCGAGTGCTCACTGTTGCCACAAAAGGCGTAGCGATGCCTATAGTACTTACTCAAACTTGCTTGACCACCGCAGCCAAGCACCGAGATAGGTGAGCTCACCGTCTCCGTCCGCCGCCGCCGCCACTAGTCCGTTCAGCACGAGCCGATTAATCGTCGCCGCCGTCCGCTTTCCGACGCTACACAGTAGGAAGCAGCAGACGCGCTTGCTCGGCGGGACGAGACAACAGCGGCTGGCTCGCCTGCGCCGCCAATGCCTCGGCTGCCGCGGTGGCGCCCGTGCCGTGCGGGTGCGGCCGACGAGCCCCGTGGTCACAAATATTTTTTTTGAGGGTCCCCCCTTGGTCACAATTTGGGCCTATGTTTTCCCTTCCGTGGTACTAAGTTTGGGCCTGAGAATAACACCGACGGCCCATATCTCTCTTTTCTCTTCTTCGTGGAGCTCCCTCCCTCCCATGGAAATCCCCCGCCTCCAATTCCTACTCCTCCCCCAATGGCTGCTCCCACCTCTCGCCACCGTCTCCCCTCTCCGTCCTCACACGCGCCGCCACCGCCGCCCACCTCAGACCGCTCTCCCCTCTCAGACCCATCCTCCCTCCGCTCCTCTCCGCCCAATATCTATAGCGCCGTGATCAATGCATTGTGCAAGGATGGTAATGTTAGGCATGCAGAGTCTATCATGAACGAGATGTCTGGGTCTAGGATGAAGCCCGGCACATTCCACCTACACGTCAATTGTTCTTGGGGTTTTCAATAGAATGGATAAGGAGGGGTGTGTGCCAAACGCCGTGGCATACTCAACCCTAGTCAATACGCTGTGCAGTAGTGTGAAGGTGAATGAGGCATTGGGTTTGATTGGCAAAATACACCGGTGTGGTGTTTTGCTGTCCCTATTGCTGCATTATATGTGACATAGGCTGCATTCATTCAAGATGCCTGGAAGCTGTTTGTTGATATGAAAAAGAAGGCATGCAGACTAACTGTGTATACGTGCACATCACTTATAGGTGGGCACTTATTCAGTCAAAAAAAATCACTTATAGGTGGGTGGTGTGTGTCAAGGATGGCCATTAGACTATTTCATACGATGGCAGGAGATGGTGTGCTCCCTAATACGGTGACATATAATGGTTTGATGAATGTTCTGGTAGACAGTTGGAGGATAAAAGAAAAATGGATTCTGCACTTACTGTTTGTAATGTGATGCAGGGACATGGTTGTTTACCTAACACCGTGACTGACATACAATGTACTGATCAAGGGCTATTGCACAATTGGTAATACCGATAAGGCAATATCCATGCTGATCAATATGTTGGAGGGCAGAGGTAGAGCTACACTTGTAATAATTATAGGATTGTAAAATGAATACCTGATGGCGGACCAGAAACTTGTAGCCTTGCTTGATGTAGTTTCAGACTGCAACTTTGATGACCAAATAACCAATAGTTTCGAAAATGATCTTATATTTTCGGACGGAGGGAGTAACAAAGATGAAATTTCAGTCCTCTGTTCTTAATTAGCAGAACTGGATCTTGGACTATCTCAACAGTTGTATGATGCATTGTTTTCTGGATTAAGCAGAAGTCAGAGATGGTTTAAGGCAGAGAAGCTGTACAGACGCATGGTTGGTTAGGGTTTATGCCCAAACCAGGAGGCATATAATTAGTTGTTATTTCACTTTTGAGAGCCCTGAAAGTTGACCTGACTATGGATGTATTCAGACATATGTCTGCTCAGTGTCGTGAACTCCACCTTGTTGGTTATAAAGAACTAATATGTGCTTTATGCCAATTTCATAGAAGAAGTGAAGCCCAATTTGTTTTTGAAGACATGCTATCGAGGAATTTTAGTTTTGATGACATTGTATGGACTATTCTCATCAATGGACTGATTGGGGCCGGATACAAAGACTTGTGCATGGAGTTTCTGCACATTATGGGAAAAAAATCATCATACGCCTAGCTTCTGTATGTGCACAATTGTAGCAAGGGAAGCATTG
Source organism: Triticum aestivum (assembly GCF_018294505.1). Taxonomy (NCBI): domain Eukaryota; kingdom Viridiplantae; phylum Streptophyta; class Magnoliopsida; order Poales; family Poaceae; genus Triticum; species Triticum aestivum. The sequence continues at coordinate 533,846,969 of NC_057804.1, read as the reverse complement.
AAAGAGTAGCCATAGAATCAGCTGGACTTGATGCACTGCAGCAATTTGGGATTCTCTTGTGATGCCTCATGTGCCAGAGCTGTTAATCTGGAGTGAATTAGATGGCTAGAGGGACCTTTTCTTTGTTTTGCTACTTGGTCTTCCTCGATCCTTGTTATCTATTCGCAAGGCTTCCGCATTGTGCTTCCAGTGAGATCAAAGAATGCCTATGTGCAGCAAGTTTCATATCCAGTTTAGCTGTTACACGCTGAACATTCCCATCATTCTGCACTCTAACACTGAATCACTGATTACCAACCTCTATTTCAAACCGCAGGTACGGACTTCAATTCCTGTGCTTAAATCCTAATTTCCTATATCCTGTGATTGTCCTGTAAAGTTGTGATGCATAATACCTTCAAGATTCTGGTTGTGTTTAGGATTCCTAGGGATTGTCAGAAATGGGAGCCAGAGTTGGAAGACCCAAAAGATCAATTCCGTGAATACTTCCCGATTGGCCCTTTAATTGGAAAGTGGTACAAGATGCATCAGGTGATATACCTCTTACACTGTCCGCATTTTGCATAGGCATAAAAAAAAGCTGTTTTCCCTGCCATAAACTGAGACTGAAAACATATGCACAGTGTAAAGCTGTTACCAATTTCCTGGACTCTATTTGGACAAGTCCCTTGCGAGTTGCGAGCATGGTTGCCTTGCTCACTGCTTGTGGGCATGGGAAATCAGCCACCTTTGGTCTTGCTATTGCTAGAGCCATCGCAGGTGGGTAAGCTCAACCAGATGAGCCTCCCCATATGAGCATGCCTTGTTGGGATTTAGCTTCTACTTAGGCCAAAGGGGCGGACCACGGTGCTCCTATGCAAGCCAACACGATGGAAAGCAGCACGCAAGCCTCTGACATAAATGTATGAATGCAGCAGGCACAACATGTCAACAACTTGGGGCCTCCTTGGGCTTTAACGATGGCCACCCCCGCAGCTTGACGACGAGCTGCTCAAAAAAGGGTGTTGTAATGTCAGAGGCCTAGATCTCTCGCTTAGTCCATTGGAGATGATTAGTGAAGATGATTAGTAAGGATGTCTAGTTAGTTGGAAAGATATGTTCAGTTAGCAAGATAGATATATGGTTTGTTAGGAAAGTCGAGATTCTGTTCTTAGGCATTATTAAGTCGAGGCTTCCCTATAAAAGGGACACCATGTACCTCATAAGGATTATCGAATAGATGGGAATAAACTAGTACCCCCTCTGTAAATTAATATAAGAGTGTTTAGATCACTAAAGTAGTAATCTAAACGCTCTTATATTAGTTTACGGAGGGAGTAGTAAAGATCTAATCCCCGTCCCCAACCTTCCCTCCCTCTGATCCCCGGCACCATGGCCGGCCAACCTTCGCTCCTCGGAGCTGTACCCCCAAACGTGTCACGTTCATCGGTCTTAGGATCGATACCAGTCCTAGCACATGAAAATCTGATACTCCATATATTTTGGTTTAGAATCTGTTCTGAAAACCAATTTTCTGTGTGTTTTCGAACTTCTAGAATTTTTCCTATTGCATCCTCAGAAGCTCCAGCCGTTTACTGGGGGCATCAACACCTACCATTTCTAGCTACTGGTTAGCTAAGCAGGGTATGGCTGGAACTCTTAAATATGCTGATATATCGCCTATATTGGTTCATGCATCAGTAATCACTACGCAAGAGCTGAGTGTAAACTCTACCTTTGGCAATTCAGCATGAACAACAAATTGCGATGCCAGGTCACCTCGAGTTGAACAGATGCATGCTCACTCGCAAAAAAAGATGCATGCTCACCGCTATTTCATTCAGTGGACTGACCTGCCCAAACTTATTTCATGGACGCCAATTGGTTCAGAAACCGTTATGCTGCTGGCCGTTACCAGCATGTACCAATACTTGAGTCTGAGAAAGAAAGAGTAACCAAACTTGTTTTGGGCTTTCATGCATGGTTGCAGCTTTGGAGAGTTTGAGTCGAAAACCTGTAGCAGAATATGAGCGTGTTGCAAGTAAGGTCGTATATTTTCATGGTGCACCAGTGGATCCGTGACCCAACAACATTCAAGAGTGAAAACTCCATGTCCATGGCTCCAGCCTCCAGGGGACATGCGGGTAAATTGAGCAGTGAGAAGTGTGGAGCTTATAGCGAGGCCGACTGCTCCGCAACGTTGCCATATTCCAGCCCAGCTTTGGTCGCTTACCTGCCTGCCTGACTGCACAGCACACCACAGGAAGCGCGCGGTTAATTTACACGAGCGGATGCAGTAGGTCAGTAGATCCTCGTGACGCGCATTGAAAGAGGCTGCGAAAAGCCTGTGGCAATGCCTGAGCTCGCATGCTTGCACAGTGCGTACGATGGATTGGTCCCTGCGTGCGCCTGGTTCAGGTCCAATATTACGCATACGATGAGGCAGGAAAAGGCAAGGGGGGGAATGAAGAACCGCTGCGGCGGCGCAGCGAACTGCTGCCGGGGCATGCATGCCCTCGCTGAAGCCGATCTGCCACGCAGCCATTGGCCGCGGCGGCGGGGCCTCATCACGTGGCGCTGCTTCGGAGACCTTCGTCAGAAGCCTTTGTTTCGCTGGACACCGGTCAATATCTTCTTCTTTTTTCATTTTTTTTGTTGCGAATGACGCCGGTCAGTATCTAGCTAGCTAGCTAGTAGTAGTACTGCTGGCGCAAGCGACACGAAAACGACGAAGACAGCTAGGCCACACGATTCCTTCGACCATTCTATGCTCCACAAAATACTATCGATGTTGTACTACTGATATAAAAGTACTTGAATGTTTTGATTGAGTGTGTGTGCGCCAGTCACCAGCACGCTTGGGATGCTTTTGCATGCCCAGCAGGCATGTTTCCGGTTGATTCAAACCTCTGGTCTTTCTTCACCCTGTACGTATATTCAATTCAAATACTATTCGTTGTCGGCTCGGCTCAAAATTGATGAGATCACGGTTTGGGCACGCCATATTGAATAGCCTGGCCAGTTCCACTGTCCGTCCGCTTTGATCACGCGCTGTCCGTGATCCGCTTCAGCTCCTGACGGAGGAGCCTGTATACTTCGTGTCAGTAGACTACTAGTTAGCCCGTGCGTGATGCATGTGACGTTTCTTCTCCTTGCCATACTTCGAGTTGAGTAGTGTGTGCGTGTGACAACACGTAATACGTTTAATAATCCTAAACAATCTGCTGATGCGACGACATGCACGTATCTTTATATTTTGAAATGAGACTAGATATCATCTTTTATTTCCTCTCCACATACAGGAGATGTGTAACCCGCTTCTATGCGTATACTCCCATGTGTAGTGTCTCTGTCGTTAATCGGTTGTTACTCTGGTTCTCTATGAACTTGGGCCAACAATATTTTGTTACATTGACACATAGGAGGATCCCATGTGCAAAATTTTACTGAACAACAGCTCACAAATGTTCTTTTTACAATCAAAGTCAAGGTCATTTTGTCTGTCTTTATGAACATACGTGTGTATTTCGATAAAGAGAAACTAGTCGTATTCAAAGTCGCATTCTGAGAGATGCATGTGTCAACATCGACCATCCTAATAATGGACATGCTAATTAAGTAAGCAAGCATATGCTCACCTTGAAGGTTCAGATAGGTAAAGTAGTGTGACTAGCTGGGAAAGCTCAAATTAAAGTAACCCAACAGGTAATAACTAGTGGTACTGCAAATAAGTCCGGAGCTTACAAGCCGTACGTACAAAATAACCAAAGAACAGCTAGCCGCAGCCCGCAGGGACGGCGTACGTACGTACGTAGACGATATTACAGATGAAGCGAGGTGTCCACGTCTACATCACCCCTATAGCCTGAATTCTGCATTCTCGGCACCTCCCCCCACGAGCTCGCCGCCGCCGCCGCGGGCTGCGACGCCTGGACGCCGCCGTTCCCGCCGAACCCGCTGTAGGCGGACGCGCCGTGCAGGGGCCTAGACGGGCGCACCAGGTCCGGGTGCAAGAACCACCTCGGCCGCTCGTCGCCGCTGGCCGCCGTCGGCTGCAGGCCAAGGTCCAGAGGCGCCGGCGGCAACGGGGAGCCGGCGCGGTCGGTGGCGTCGGCGGAGTGGTGCACCCGCTGCAGCTCCCTTCCCTCCCTCATCTCCTTGACCCTCTGCAGGTTCCTGAACCGCTCCTGGAGGAGGGCTATGGAGGACGTGTGGATGATCGACGGGGAGGCCTCATTGCGCCCCTGCCTTCTCATCGGAGAGATGGACTTGCTTACGAGTAGCTGGCCAGCAAGTGCTTCTTGTTGCAGAGCTAGGACTGGCTTAGCTCACTTGTAGTGGGTAGAGCGAGCTAGCTAGGTGGGTATGCGAGTGTGCGATGCGAGAGGGAGGGGTGGCGCTGTTTGGTCTGGTTGGAGCTAGCAAGCCGCAAATGGGCCGATCACTGGTTGAGGGGAGGTTGGAGGGGGCAGGCCGGGGTATATATATGTATGCGAGAGGGGAGGAGGCATCAGGCATGGGGGGTTTGCATAGCATAGATTGTCTGTCCTCTTGCACTAATACTCTCACACTGGCTAGCGGCTACTCATGATGATGCGTTCGTTTGGGTATGTATAGTGATTGCATGTGTTTCCGCGCCAGCTCAAATCCAAGGGATCCAATCCAAGGCCCGTCCACTTTGCTGGCAAGCTAAAGCGGTTCGAGGAGGAAGAAAGGGAAGGGAATCAGGGCGAGGGGTGGAAAGTCCAAGCGGGAAAATGCCTCCGGGCCGGGGTAGGGTGTATGCATGGACATGGACATGAACATGGATGGTGTGGCGCGTGCAGCTAGCTAGCTAGCGCTAGTGTAGTGGTCGTGGTAGTGGTAGGGGGTTGGGTTCGGTTGGGTTTGGTTTGGTGATTGGATGTGAGGCGCCACTTTTTAAAGTCGGGTGAGGCCGGGGAGGTAGTACAAATGGCCCTGGAGGCTAGCGCATGGCGCGAGACAGCGGGGAGGAATATGGTCGTATAGGATTTCGTGGTGGTCTTTGTCCTCTAACCCTTGACGCCTCTCTTCTTTTTCGTTTTTCTTTTAAACTCGGAAGGGTTGGTTGCATGCGAGCCCTCCTTGTCCCCGCCCTCCTTGTTCCCCAATGTTTATCGTTGCCTTGTTTGATGTCATGGACGTGGACGACCCTCGGCTCGATTGGGACAGGAGCTGCTCATCACCTCATCGATCACCAAGGTTATGTTATGTTATGTTAAGATAAGCTGGCCCATCGATCCATGCAGGAGTAGGAGTATATATCCATGCATGGCAGCGCATTCTATTCCCACTGCGGTTCTTGATTTCATAGTTAAATGTACGAAACCCTAGCTCGCTAGATGGCTTGGGGTTTTGCGCGGTGGAGCCGTGTGCCGTCGTGTGCGTAGGGGTTGGGGTGGCTTTGATGTTTTCTGTTGTTTGGTTGCTGTGTGGCCAAGGACGGGGTTAGTGCTCCAACCAATCGACCTGCCAGATGATGAGTTAAGGATCGGTGTAAATAAATAATACGTATCACTTACCTAGCCTATAGCCTTTGTGATTGCATGCGGATTCTGTTTTTTACTCGGTGCGGTTGGACTATTGGAGCAAGTTCACGCTTTCCAGGGGGTAGGTTTTGAGTTACCCCATTATTTTATGCTGTTTGTTCTAAAATGAGATCATGCTTGTCTACCCCCCCAAAAAAATGGCAGAGTCGTAGGCCCAGATCGCATGCTATGCCAAGCGGGACAAGACAAGGGGCACAAACAGTGCGAGCTCCGTCCTTGCATGCTGACTGCTCTTTCTGTATTAATTTATGATTACTCCCTCTCCTGTAAGGATCAAAACTCATTACTTATGTGTACTATATCTTGCTCTTTTCCGTCTACTTTTAAGACCTGGCCTTGGTGCGACAAGCAAGCTTTGTGTATTCTGATTCCTCTGGCTCTGGCCCTGTGGGCGCGGGCGTAGGAGTAGTACATGCATGTGTGTGCATGTGTGGATGTTCAGCCAGGTACTGTGCGTAGGTGTTTCCTTTCCTTTGTTTGCCAGAAAGGGACCGGCCGTGTCACAGCTTACAGATCCATCCCAATTATGTTTATGTCATCATGCATGGGCCATCCATTGATCCATCACCCGTTACATTTACATCATTTGTGTCGTATAATAATTACGCGAATACAAATTAATATGTGTCAATGTCCTAATCCATGCTTGACAGCTTGAGTTTGATTATTGACAGAATCCAATGGTGGGGCCTTTGTTCAATCATATGCTCACACTAGCTTGTGCATCACTTGAATTGGGTGTGTAGCTAAGAAATGTGTGTTCGTGCATGGAGTAGTACAAACTGATCATGATCAGTACTCTTGGCCTAGAAAATCGACCATATATATTTGCATCACAAATGGGGAGGCTAGTTACCTACCACCCCGACATGACATTTACCGAGCCACCTCGATCAAGCTAATGTAAGATCTAATCAAATCATGCATGGATCGGCATCTCTCAATTTTAATTTTAATTTTGAGAAATTATGTGTCAGCGACTCGGCAAGCGTACGGTGCATGCATCGATCACTACCAACAAACAACGGGCAGGCATGCAGGCTCTGTGCCCTGAACCTACACACTGATCCGCCGTGCATGCATGCATGCATTGTATGCATGGCATGGCATGCACCCGATCCTAGATAGATCGAGGGCCCTTCCTTCTCTCACGTTATCCCCACCTGTCACGCTCTCTCGGCCTTCCATCTCAGCTATACCTCCAGCTGCTAGAACACCGATCCTCCGGCCGGTTCGATCCCGGTTCCCATGCCTCGCCGTCCCCGGATCCCCCGCCATTGCTGATCGGCACCAGTGCCTCTTGCCAACGTACGTACGTGTACCCTTTCGGAACCAAAGGAAGCATTGGGAGGGAGAAGGAGTAACTAAAGATACTTGGACAGCATGCAGCCACCTAAACATTCTATGGGTTGACGTTAGGGCCTTCATTCACAGGATTCTGAAAATGCAGAAACAAAAAAAAACACAGAATTGAAATGTCAAGACGGACAATGTTACACTCTGTTTGGATGTTGATATTGAGGGCCATGGAATTGAATTGGCCCCAATATCAAATCTGCTTGACTTTGATATTGACATTGAACCCGAATTCTGTTGTTTGGATGTGCACAGAATTGCCACTTGGAATTTGGATGAGAGCCTCAATTCTGAAGCTTGTTTGGATGGTCATCCTCTACATTGGAATTGCTCATTTGTCATATGATGAAAACTGAACTTCCATGTAATGTTTGAAACTAAAATACATGCAATCTTCATTTATTTTTTGAATGACTATATACAAAGAATACAATCTACAATTATAAACAAGATGCACTTACCCAAAAACAACAATTATACAACACTTATTTGATAGCAGCACATACACAGCAGCAGCAGCACATATATATCAGCAGCAGCACTTATACATCATCAGCAGCACTTATACAGCAGTAACAGCACCAGATATATATAGCAGCACATATATATAGCAGCACATATACAACAGCAACAGCACTTATACAGCAACAGCAACACTTACACAGCAGCAACAACAACATTTGTACAACAGCAGTAATACAACAAGAACAACAACACTTATAGATCAACACCATTTAGCTAACAACAAGACATAACATGCGAAATTCAAGTCTGATACAATAACATAGGAAATTCAAGTGCGATGAAATGAAGCACATAGTACATGTGTTTTTCATCATTACAATAACATAGTAACTTCAAACTAGTCAAACGTTGTTCTTCTCATTGAGCATCAACAACCATTCCTTCCTAAACTCCATGGGCAACTCCATAAGCGCTTGGAATAAGCGTTCACTAAGGATGAGTTTACCATATGCTCGCAACATGTCTGAACGAGCCAAGTCCGGGATCTTTTCAAGGGCAACAATGATTTCAAGAGGAGGAGTAACCTTGGGCTGCTCTAGTGGCTCAAGTGACTTCAAAGCATCTTGGAAAGAACCCTTCATGTCTCCAAGCATGCACAAGATAGCATCGCCCGTTCGCTGCCTTTTTTGTGGCAATTCTGGAGAGGCTTCAACATCTACTACGTCTAGTTCTGCTGGTTGTGCTTCACTTTCAGCACCTGTCATTGCACCTTCACCGGTTGCATGATCTTTGGAGTATATTGTGCAGATTGCCTCCCAATTCTTCACTTCTTTGTTCTTGTAGCAAGTGCCTTCACATTAGCCTGCACACACATACAAAGTAAAACATTAGCCTGCATGTATATATATGACATAGAATAAATTAATTAACCATCATTTTTTACCTCAACATATTTGTTCACACATCATCACTATCCATGAGTAGCTTGTTATTGACCCAATCCCAACCAAATCCACTCTGAGAAAGAATCTTGCTAATTGTAGCATAATGCTTGTCAAAAGTCTTCATCCTTAAACATATTTTATCCTTTGTGACCTTTAGTCCACACTTATCACATATTGCCTTTATAGCAGCATTGTAGACATGTGGCTTCCATCCATTTTGGGCTTGATCACCTCTATTGTGATGTTCAACAAAGACATCCAACAAAACCTTATCCATCTCATCATTCCATGTCAAGTAATCTCTACTATACTTCTTCTTTTTCTCTTCAACCATGGTGCTACAAGTAAAAAGTTTGAATAACAATTGACAAACAAAAGAGAACATATATTAATTGCTTTCTCATGATGATGATGTACAAAATATCCAAAAGTCACCATCCAATAGCTATGCACAAAAGAGAACATAACAGCGTCTAGCTAGCACAAAAGAAAAGACATCATCTAGCCAATCCATCATCTAGCTAGCACAAAAGAAAAGACGTCATCTAGCCAATCCATCATCTAGCTAGCACAAAAGAAAAGACATCATCTTGCTAATCCACATGCTGCGCTACTGCTGTAAATTTGCATGTGCCACTACATATTCAGCAAACATGTCATTAGATAGTTGGTTCCTGAAGTTGGTCCATGCATCGTTAGACAAGTCGGTTAGGTTGGTTGTAGCATGTGAAAAGAGAACAAGATGCCAAGAGAAAAAGCCATACCATTAGGTACAACAAGTGCATCTTGGCGATTAGTTCTCATGGAGTCGCGTAGGACTCTAGAGTCTGAAGCGGAACCTTCCCAGCCAGGTAAGACATACAGAAATTTCATATTCCAGTCCACCACACCGAGCATGTTTGTACTGACAGCTTGCTTCCTATTCCTGTACCTCCCTTGGGAAGGCACGGGAACGGAAACATCTACATGACAGCCATCTAATGCTCCTAGTGCACCAGCAAACCACTTCCATTTGTAATCATGGGGAGGTTGAACATTAGCATCCGGAAGCTTAATGAACTCTCCATGCATAGATAGAATGGCTCTTAACACTTCAGAAAAGTGAGTACTTATAGTTCCCAAAGACCGCTTGTATGTGCCTCGAAGCAACCTCATTTTCAGACCATGACCCACTACTAACAAGAACATGGCAACCTTTTCTTCTACAGCCACATACACACTATCAACTAGACCACACCTCTCACGCAACATGATGCACAAATCATGAAAATTTCTTTTTGTTATACGTAGCTGATCATAGCATGCCACTTCTGAGCCATCATACATATCTTTCAACAAATACTTCCTAAGTGTGTGCTTGTGCTCATCATCACTAAAACTACCTAATCCACGAGGTGCTCTCTGTGAAATAAGGTATGCCATTCCAAGAAGTGCCGATTCAAAGTAAAGTTCTGTCAAGATTATCCTTTTCCTCTTTCTCCTTTTGTTCTCTTCAGTTATGTATGAAATCATGTCTACTTGATCTGATAGTATGGAACTACACAATAATTTAGTTATCAGCCATCAATCATTTATACAGCTTTCAATCAATAAAACTGAGCATTTTATGAAGCGAACATCACACAATAAATTAGCACATCAAGTTGCAACTCTGAAGACCTACTAGAACAGAATAAAAGATGGCCCACAAACATAAAGATTGTAACAGCAATACATATCTAAAACACCTACAATTTCTAATCCTTGAGAAGACAAACATCTAGACAGATCTAGATCAACAACACACACACCTATGAACATCACATACCTTGAATCGGGCTGCTGAGAAGGATCCATACACCCACCAAGTGACCTGCAAGAGGCAGAGAAATTGGGGATCAGAGAAGATTTCTAGGGTTTCTAGATG
>NC_057804.1:533827528-533836420 GCF_018294505.1 Triticum aestivum | reverse complement strand
GAGGGGGGCGCTTGCCACGGTGGGCAAAAGACAGCCCCCGCCACCGCCGCCACGGGGAGGGAGCACCTTGGCCGCCATGGCTGGTGAGACGGGGGAGGGGGTTGAGGATTGGCACGGGGAGGGAGCAGGATGGGGATGAACAGAGAAGGACGGGGAGGACAAGGGGGGAGGGGGAGGGATCTCACCTGCGCCGTCGCTGGCGTTCCTCAATCGCGCCGTCGCTCGCGCCTCTTGCCTTTCCTCGAGCGGGAACGAAGAGGTAAGTTGGCGGGGAGGGGCTCTGGCTAGCGAATACAAGGCAATATCCAGCGCTGGGTGTCCGAATTGGAGAAAGGCAGGCGCGCAATTTGCCGTGGTCGGGCTGATATTCGAGCTCGTTTCCAATGCCGAATGCCACAGCCATCCAAACAACGACATTCGGGCCAGACCAATGCCAATATCTAGTTCTGAGGCCCAATATCAACATCCAAACATAGTGTTAGAGTTATGAACAAGGTTCCACACATTCTATGGATTGACGTTAGGTGGCATAACTTTCTTCTTAGATTAAGGAAGGAGGAGGCCCCCACACCCGTACACTTTTTTGGGGGCGGGGGAGTTAATTACTATGAAGGGTTCCCATAAAGCCTCCGTTACTATCCATACATCTAGGATTATCATGTCATGACCATTTCAATCCTACAATATTTGGTCTATTTGATTGCATCATATAAGAAAAGGTTATTTCAAAGAGATTTTAGTGGATGCTAAAATTTCTATGGAATATGGTACAAAAGAATCCTTAGGGGGGAAATCCTATTAGATTCAATCTTATGAATCAAACAACCAATATAGAAAAAATCCCTAAGGATTTTAATCCTATGAAATTCAAATTCCTACAAGAATCTTTTGAATCAAAGGAGCCCTTGTCGAGGGATGTACGTATTGATAGATAAATGGGTACATATGATAAATGTACTTTTATTTCATACACATTGTATCATAAGATTCTTACGCAATTGTGCACCACCATCTGGTGCCAGTAATCCCAGCGCTCATGGCCATGGTGGTCGTACACTCGAGGCTAGGCTCGCACGGTAGTTGTAAGGCTGCTTGTCGGCTATTGTAGTGGATGGTCACGGTCCAGCAGAGCTCCCTAATCTAAGAGGAGCTCGACACCGGTGCCCCCGGCTGACAGAGCACCCTGGCCTCCCCTATCGGCAAAGGCTCCTCACCTACCCCCGCCGGCAGAGCTCCCTTGCCTCCCCTGCTGACAGAGCTCCCTCGCCGCCCAGCACCTCCTAGCTCCCCTGGCAGGCCGCCGAGTGGATGGAGATGCCTCTCCATGGCAGAGATGATGTGCGTGAGGCAGGGGAGGGGCATAGCCGAAGGTGACGAGCTCTATCTTCTCACCTTTTTTTGGATTTGGGACTTTTTTATGTCGATACTAACAGGCGAACCCCACATGTCATAACATTCAGCATACCCGTCAACCTAACAGAGTTGACTTTGATGCCACGTCAGCTCTGACGTGTGGGCCATCCCTGTTATAATCACGATCAATTCCGGCCCAATCAATCACTAGCAGAAAGTTGTAGTTTTTTTAAATGAAAAATGAATTTTGCGGTAGTTATGAGCGATTTTTTTTAAAAAGGTAGGGTTTTGTAACCCTGGGCCCAAAAATGATAGTTTTATGATATATATACTCCGTTTGTGCTATTGAATATATGATCTTTGATTATTCACAGAAAAGTAATAATTGAAGTATCCTCGATGCATGGCTGTGGTAGCATGACAGGTCCTATCCTATCACACACCTACGCATATCGTTTGTTCCATTCCAGGGATGCCGATGCCGATGCCGATGACGATGAGACGTACTCTTCCGTCGAATAATGATGGCCGGCCGGGCGGGCGGGCGGGTCGCGTCGATCGACCGATCAGGCGCGCACGTCGCCTCCTCCATGCATGCAGATGCAGAGTACGACCACTGTGCGCCCGCCCCCGGAGCGTAGCGCGGCGATAATTTCCCGCCGGTGTCCGCTAGCGCGCGGCGCGCCGGACGATACCTCCTCCGTTGGGGACGGGGAGCGGCAGTAATCATGCGGTCCGGCGAACGAAACGACCCCTGCGCGGCCCGGTTTGGTTTGGATCGATGGACGGATGATGGATTGATCGCCCACACGGCCGCGTCCATGCGCATGCGCGCCTCTGCTTTCGCGACCCGTCGCGTTGCGCTTGGCGCCCAGTTGTCCTCTGCATATACGCGGGTCTGGCCCCGGCCGGCCGGAGGGAGGGAGACGGCGCGCCTCTGGCCGGGGCGGTTCCGTCGATCAATCGCGCGCGATGGACAGGCCGGCCGGGCTGCGGGCAGTGCAGGTCGAGTATTCTGTCTGTCGTGTACGCTCCGGTGATGTGGCGCTGGCGCGGCGTCCTTGTTCCGTTGTTTGGTTGGAATTTGCGCACAGGAGCTAGTGCTGTCAACTCGGCGATCGGTGGCATTGCATGACCAGCATACCATATGTAGCGCTCGTGTTTTATGCAGTCTGTGTGGTATATAGGTAGGGAATGAAGCGTACGTGCACAGTTTCATTGTTGCCAGTACACCTCCAATTTGCTGTAAATGTGCTGTGAATTTGCCGTAAATGTGCTGTGAATTTGCTAGGCAGATTTTTAGATCATCATGGGAGTTTGATGCCCCCCCGGTTCCATTCATTATAAAATGGGCCATTTGCATTTCTGTCCCTAACTCGAACCACCTACTCAGATTTACCCCTAATTTTAAAGCCTGCTCAAAAATGCCCCTTCGCCGTTAGTTCCCCTTACAGAATTGCCCTTCTGTTCCGTTTCCGTTAGGTCAAAGGGGTTTGACCGTTTACTTGATGTTTTCTGGACATTTTGCCCCTGCCTCCTTTTGTCACCGACATGTAGAACCCACTGTCAAGGTCAAATGGTCAGCAGTTGACTGGGTCAACAAGGGAATGGGTCCACTTGTCATAGGTTAGTTATTTTGGATTGATTATTTTAGATTGATTTAATATGCCATTAACAGATTAATTAACTAATTAATACCCACATCATGGATTAACCCTAATCTAACTCGCAAAAAAAGATTAACCCTAATCTAACAGCCCCACGTGGTGGTGGGGCCACTGGCAGCGGTTTGGCCGGCAGAAATTGGGCAGCGCCGGCGCTGGTCCAAGCGAGGACGCATGATGGCGAACACAGCGGCGCACGGGAGCGAGGCAGAGAGGACGCATGGTGGCGAACATGGCGGCGCACAGGAGCGAGGCAGAGGGGGCACATGGTGGCGAACACGGCGGCGCAAGGGAACACGGCGGCCCACGGTCAGTGGCGGAGCTTGAACCAAATGTAAGGAGGGGCCAAAACGAGTGTATGACATAGAAAAGGCTAGGGTGATCAGACATGCCGGAGGATTAGTAGAGCGATTAGTACAAATATAAGCATACTGTGTAAATTTTTCTCAACCAAGGGGTGGCCAAGGCCCGGTATTGTCCCCACTACGCTCCGCCACTGCCCACGGTGACAGATCGGGGCAAGATGGCGGCTGGCCGGAGGCAAGGAAGACAGCAATGGCGCGGACTAATGAAGGCGCGCCACATCAATTTGATCTGCGCGGAGGGCACAGAGATCTTGGCAAAGCTCCTGGACATGGAGGTTGAGCCCGAGGAGGCCATTGGCCCTGCGAAGAAGAAGGCAGTGGCGGCGGATCTCTTCACAAGGTGGGAGGAAGGGAAAGGGAGGGAGAGGGGGGAGGGAGAGGGAGATGGGATGGAGACAGGGCAGCGACGAGTGGGGAGCTAGCATCGGTAGCGCCCGGTCCAGGGTAGCCGGAGCTCGCCGGAGGTGAGAGAGAAAGGCTGTGAGGTAGGGGAGAGAGGTGGGTGATTTTTCCCTTTTCTTTTTTATTTCTCTGTTTTGTTCGGGTCCCACATGTAAGTGACATGTGAAGCTCGGGGCAAAAATCCAGTAAACGCCCCGTAAATGGTCAAACCCCTTTGACCAGACGGAAACGGAGCGGAAGGGTATTTCTGTAAGGGCACCTAACGGCGGAGGGGCATTTTTGAGCAGGCTTTCGAATTAGGGGCAAATGTGAGTAGTGGGTTCGAGTTAGGGACACAGATGTAAAAGACCCTTATAAAATAAATGAAACCCTATCAGTCCAACATCCAAGCATGCCTCAAACGCATGTTCTCAAAGAGCAAAATTGAAACAGTACAGGGTAACAAAAATAAGGCCTGCAGCCTATTACAGGATCGAGGATCCGACTTTTCTTGACGCTGAGCTAAACCGATGAAACACTACAGCAAAGTGATCCGCATTCCTCCTGCACCAGCTCGAATCCTCATGTCTTTTGCAGCGAGCATCTCACGGACCTCCTTGATATGCTCCACGAGCCCCCTTTTCATCTTCTTGAGGGGTTGAGTTGGTGTGCCAGGCCAGTCGAGAGGCGATGCCGGGCTCGAAATCGCCTGAGCTGCCTTTTTTGATGGTGGATCACTTGGCCTTGAAGAGTCAGGACTCTGGAACCCACCTTTACAAGCCCCAGAATCAAGCTTGGAGTATGAAGAGGCATGAGTGGCACCTCCAGTGCCCATCAGGTTCCTCTTCACCCCAAAGTCAATTGGAGTGGACTTTTGAGTATGCAGGATATCCAATGTAGTATCCCCTGCATTTTCTCAAGCGAGTCCTCGGTGTACAGAATCATCCACCTCTTGAGGATCCTCCAGATCAGCCACCAGATCTGTTTAACATCAGACCAGACTGCATTATCAAAAACATGTTATTTCTAGTTTTCCACAGGCACCACAAGACACAAGCACAAAAGGCATTAAGCACTTCATGTTTCTTGTTAGTAGGCCAAAATTTGGCTATGGAATAATAACGAGATCCTACTTCTATGGAAAGAAACGAGGAGACTGCATCCCAGATGTTTCTTGCAACCACACAGTCAAAAAACAACTGGTTTACAGTTTCCTGTTCGGAGCAAAAAAGACAGTCAGGGTTCCTATCTATGTCCCTTTTAAGTAAATTGTTCTTAGTCATAAGTTTATTATGCGCCAGGAGCCAGAGAAAAACCTGGATTCTGGGGGGCACAACAATGGACCAAACAGAGGGGATATAGACAGGCTTCACCCCCCTAAAATTGATTATGGCATAAAGTGAGCTAGAAGAATAGACCCACTTGGATTCATACTGCCAGACCATAGCATCATCATTTGCTTTGATCACAGTCTCCTTTATGATTTGTTCAAGGCAGTACCACTCCTCCATCATGGCAGGGGTGAATATTCTCCTAAAAGTAAGCTTAATGTTACTCCCATCCCAAACTTCAGAAACTGTCACACATTGTTGGTGACAAATGGAGTACAAAGGCCAAAACTGAACAGAAAGTGGGGAGGTTCCAAACCAGATATCCTCCCAAAATCTAATTTTCCTACCATTTCCTACAACCCATCTGTAGCCAAACTTAAGAGCCTTGGAAGCCCACATATCCCCTTGCCAAAAATTTGAGGGGGCTTGTGGCCTACATGCAAAAATATTAGGACCATTCCTAATATACTTGTTGTCTACAATGGATTTCCAGATTTTACCCTCATCTTGGGCATATCTCCTAACCCAACTGCCCAGCAAACACAGGTTAAGATCCCTGATGTTGGGGATCCCAAGCCCTCCATGTTCTTTCTTCATACAAACTAGGTGCCAGTTGGCCAGGTGGAGTTTCCTGTTCCCCTCAAAGTCACTCCAAAGGCAATGAGCTAGCTGACTATTAATCAAATCTAGGGCCCATTTAGGGAACTTAAAGAAGGACAGCAGATAAATGGGGATACTAGCTAAACAAGCTTTAATGAGAGTTAGTCTAGCAGAATAGGACAATAGCTTCCCCCTCCAGCCAGCCATCCTCTTTAATATCTTATCAATAAGAGGTTGGATGTCTTCCCTCCTCAGCTTGTCATAATGTAAAGGAATCCCTAGATATTTTATTGGAAATGTACCAACAGTACATCCAATGGTATTCATGAAGTTGGTTAGCTCTCCCCCTGTGACGCCCCCGATTCAATCGTACACTAATCATGCACGCAAATGTGTACGATCAAGATCTGGGACTCACGGGAAGATATCACAACACAACTCTAAAACATAAATAAGTCATACAAGCATCATAATACAAGCCAGGGGCCTCGAGGGCTCGAATACAAGTGCTCGATCATAGACGAGTCAGCGGAAGCAACAATATCTGAGTACAGACATAAGTTAAACAAGTTTGCCTTAAGAAGGCTAGCACAAACTGGGATACAGATCGAAAGAGGCGCAGGCCTCCTGCCTAGGATCCTCCTAAACTACTCCTGGTCGTCGTCATCGGCCTGCACGTAGTAGTAGGCACCTCCAGTGTAGTAGGAGTCGTCGTCGACGGTGGCGTCTGGCTCCTGGGCTCCAGCATCTGGTTGCAACAACCAGGTATAAGGGAAAGGGGAAAAGAGGGAGAAAAGCAACCGTGAGTACTCATCCAAAGTACTCGCAAGCAAGGAGCTACACTACATATGCATGGGTATATGTGTAAAGGGCCATATCGGTGGACTAAACTGCAGAATG
Organism: Triticum aestivum; assembly: GCF_018294505.1. Classification (NCBI taxonomy): domain Eukaryota; kingdom Viridiplantae; phylum Streptophyta; class Magnoliopsida; order Poales; family Poaceae; genus Triticum; species Triticum aestivum. The sequence goes on along the minus strand of NC_057804.1, from coordinate 533,829,826 downwards.
CCAGAATAAGAGGGGGATAGCTAATCCTGTCGAAGACTACGCTTCTGGCAGCCTCCGTCTTGCAGCATGTAGAAGAGAGTAGATTGAAGTCCTCCAAGTAGCATCTCCAAGTAGCATCTCCAGTAGCATCGCATAGCATAATCCTACCCGACGATCCTCCCCTCGTCGCCCTGTGGAAAAGCGATCACCGGGTTGTCTGTGGAACTTGGAAGGGTGTGTTTTATTAAGTATCCGGTTCTAGTTGTCATAAGGTCAAGGTACAACTCCAAGTCGTCCTGTTACCGAAGATCACGACTATTCGAATAGATTAACTTCCTACAGGGGTGCACCACATAACCCAACACGCTCGATCCCATTTGGCCGGACACACTTTCCTGGGTCATGCCCGGCCTCGGAAGATCAACACGTCGCAACCCCACCTAGGCACAACAGAGAGGTCAGCATGCCGGTCTAAATCCTATGCGCGCAGGGGTCTGGGCCCATCGCCCATTGCACACCTGCACGTTGCGAGGGCGGTCGGAAGCAGACCTAGCCTCCCTTATACAAGAGTAGGCATTCCAGTCCAATCCGGCACGCGCCGCTCCGTCGCTGACGTCAAGAAGGCTTCGGCTGATACCACGACGCCGGGATACCCATAACTACTCTCGCGTAGATGGTTAGTGCGTATAGACCAAATGGCCAGACTCAGATCAAATACCAAGATCTCGTTAAGCGTGTTAAGTATCTGCGAACGCCGAACAGGGCCAGGCCCACCTGTCTCCTAGGTGGTCTCAACCTGCCCTGTCGCTCCGCCACAAAGTAACAGTCGGGGGCCGTCGGGAACCCAGGCCCACCTCTACCGGGATGGAGCCACCTGTCCTTTCAGCCCCCTCATCAGAATCACTTGCGGGTACTCATCGAGCTGACCCGACTTTAGTCACCATCTGTATAGTATGTATGTATGTATAGTATATACCCGTGATCACCTCCTGAGTGATCACGGCCCAATAGTATAGCGAGGCAGACTGACAAGAATGTAGGGCCAATGATGATAAACTAGCATCCTATACTAAGCATTTAGGATTGCGGGTAAGGTATCAATGACTGTAGCAACAATGACAGGCTATGCAACAGAATAGGAGTAACCGAACAGTAACATGCTACACTACTCTAATGCAAGCAGTATAGAGAAGAATAGGCGATATTTGGTGATCAAAGGGGGGGGCTTGCCTGGTTGCTCTGGCAAGAAGGACGAGTCACCAACACCGTAGTCGAACTGGGGGTCGCCGGCAGTCTCGGGGTCTATTAGAAAGAAGTAACGGAGAGGGAACACAATAAATAACAGAGAAATCAAAGCATCACAAAGCGTAACAAGACAATATGCGGTGTTCGGTGTGCCCTAACGCGGTAGTAGGTGATACCGGTGAAGGGGGGAAAACATCCGGGAAAGTATTCCCGGTGGTTCGTGTTTTCTGACAGATGAACCGGAGGGGGAAAGTTGCAGGTTTGATATGTTAGGGGTGTGTGGTGGACGAACGGGCTACGTATCCGGGTTCGTCTCGTCGTTCTGAGCAACTTTCATGTTGAAAATATTTTAATCCGAGTTACGGATTAAAAGATATGATTTTCTAAAGATTTTATTAATTTCTGGAATTTAATTAATTATTTAATTAATTCGAAAATGATTTAATGACATCAGCATGATGTCAGGCTGACATCAGCAGTCAACAGAGTTGACTGGTCAACCTGACGTGTGGGACCCGTCTGTCATTGACACATCACCCTAACTAACAGATTAGTTAGGTTAATTAGATATTTAGGTTAATCAGGTTTAATTAGTTCAACTAAACATGATTAATTAAGTTAATTATTTAGTTAATTAATTAATTTATTATTTTTTTATTAATTATTTTTATTATATATTATTATTATTATTATAAATCCCTTTTTTTGGGAACGTTCTATGGGGGTGGGGCCTGCATGTCATTGGCCCTAGGGGCCAAACGGGCAAGCGGGGTTACGGGCGCGGGCGCAAGGGCGCGTCTGGGCGGGCGTAACCGCCCGTACGAGGGGATGCGGGTGCGGCCGGCCAGCGCGGTGAGGCCACCAGGGCTGGCGGGGCAAGGGGCCGGAGCGAGGGCGAACCCGGGCGGGGCCATAAGGCCGCAACGGAGTGGGGAGGCGCGGCCGGTAACCGTTGTCGCCGGCCACGGTGGCAGTGGCTAGGTGCGCGCGGCGAGGTGTAGGCGAGGTCGGGCAGTGGCCAAGCGCGGTGCGGGCGCGGGCACGACGCGGTGAGCGCGCATCAGACGCAGCCGG